>NC_057419.1:130711322-130755947 GCF_019320065.1 Cervus canadensis | reverse complement strand
ATCTCCTTTAGGATGGACTGGTTGGATCTCCTTGCAATCCAAGGGACTCTCAAGAGTCTTCTCCAACACCACAGTTCAAAAGCATCAATTTTTCGGCACTCAGCTTTTTTCACAGTCCAACTCTCACATCCATACATGACCACTGGAAAAACCATAGCCTTGACCAGATAGACCTTTGTTGGCAAAGTAATGTCTCTGCTTTTTAATATGCTATCTAGGTTGGTCATAACTTTCCTTCCAAGGAGTAAGCATGGCCGCAGTCACCATCTGCAGTGATTTTGGAGCCCAAAAAAGTAAAGTCTGACACTGTTTCCACTGTCTCCCCATCTATTTCCCATGAAGTGATAGGACCAGATGCCATGATCTTAGTTAATGGAGGCCAAATGGGTCCTTCCATCCATCTTACCACAATTGGGCTATAATATAAACTTACAAAGAATCAACAAACAATGGGAGTTTGGGGTCCTACAGCAAGGGCAGGGAGGAATACATTTTTGTAAAAGTGCACATTTCAGTGCCCATCAAATTATAATATGCAAGATTCTGGTCTGATTTTAATAAAACATCAAAGGAAACATAAGTAAATTCACATATCCTTCTGCATGGAACTTTGTCCAGTTGTCATCAGGCAGAAATGACAACTCCCTGCCTTGAACTCACATAGGACTTTCTTTTACACTTTTTATAGGGACCTGACCATTTTAATATTTTTATCCCATTTACCTGTGCACTTGTATTTCCCATACTGCAAAGTGACTCAATTCCCTCTTGTTCCTTCTCTTCTTTTCCCACTTTTCACATACATGCATGTGCACACACACACACACACACACACACCACACTCTTCACTACTACTGCACTGTGCTTTGCAAATAATGCATGTGCAGTCAACAGCTATGGAATAATAAATGTTAGAAGATAGATTTTAAAGCTTTATTTGTACATGGAGAAAGTCTTTCTATTCTGGCCTATGATTAAAAGGCACCACAAGCAATCAAGTTTTGTCTCTCCAGATCACAATCATAATATGCCTCTTCCAAAGCCTTGTCTAAACCACATTTGCTGTTATTTTTTATTTGTTTTGCAGATTGAAGAAACTACCTTATGTGCTTTAAAGCTATTGACATTTCATCTCATGCCAAGGCCAAGAGTTAAGACATCTCAAGATACTATGAGACAAAAGACAAATATAGATTTACAGATTGGTTTGTAAAAGAACCTTATTAATTCAGACCACAACAATGTGAAATTTGTTATCATTTGAAAAAACAGTTTGGTATCCAAAATAATAACATGGGCAAAATTTCAAGAAACATATTTATACTTTTAACCAACGATTTCAAGTATTTTGTAAGAAGTGCATTGTTTGCCATTAATAGATATGCAAATAACAGATATGAAAATTATAGATAATTAGCTACTCACTAAGAAAGCTTCTGTAAGGAATCCTATTAAGCTATATTGTTTAATATTTCTAATTCTTATTGTTTTAATTTTGTCTTTCTCCTGCTACTAGAAATCAAGCTTGATGATAATAGGGTTTTGTCTATTTTGTCCACGGCTATATTCTCTGCACTGAGAACAGTGCCTGGCATGCAGAGATATTTAATAAACAAGTTGCTAAATAAGTAAAAGAATGGATGATATTACTAAGTGTATTTGAAAGTGACAGAATATTTTAAAAACATTGAAATTTTACCATTTGAATTCAAATTGTGAACTAATGCAAGAGTCCCCATGGTGTTCCAATCAGTGCCCCTTATTAACTTTAACTCCAAAGCTTTGCCATTTTGGGAATCATCACTACAAATTAGTAGAGAAATTTTCAGTCTTCTACAAAGCCACAAGGGTAGAATCACTTTTAGAATTGCAATATAAATTCAGAGACATATAAAGAATTTAATTTCCTTGGTTTGACTGCTCTGTTTTTAGCAATTCCAAGCAGCTCATTGACCAAAATACTATACAGCTGATCTATAAACTAGATAAACCGAAGCATGCCATGTATTAGGAAGACATTCTGTGCAAATTTCTTTTAAGACTGAATTGGTCATAAAGCCTTAAACATCTTTTTTCCCCCTCTGCCATCTTCCCTCCTACACCACCTATAACCTACTCCAAGCATTTCTGAGAATTAGTGTTCAATTTCCATGTACTTCACTCAAGCAAACAGGCTAAGAAACTTGGTGCTTAAGGAGCATCATTTTTAAAGAACAAAACAATTATACCTAATCTCGTCTGCAAACAGAAAGAGGCTTCAATGTTGAAAGCATGTGTTTAATCTCTACCAGCTCAGAAACTGCAATGTGCTTATTGGCATTTGTTTACTGTATTCTTTGATCATTTCTGACACCACTATTACCAACTTTGTCTATACTAATATCATTCTATGACTTGTAAGTAATACAGCAGAAACAGAGGTAAACAGCCAGCAAGTGGAATGGCTTGTGTTTCACAATTGCACCAGATCTTGCTACTGGTTTTTGCCTAATCTGTCTTCTCCATCCCACCCTAGATCAGAATACTTTCACATGCCTTGCAACAAAATAATCTGAAAATGTTTAAAACATTTCTCTGTGGGCCCTCAAAAGAACCAGACCCTTATTATTCCCAAATGCGCCTGGAAATCCACATTCTATGTCTCAGTGTCTTGACAAGAAGAGCAGATCAAACATAAAACATGTTGAGAGTGTTTGAGGGTCCAATGGTGGTGGTTATGGTTTACACACCCAAAACATAATCACATAAGCTCCCTTACACAACCGGCAGGCCAGTGACATTCAAACTCATTTTTTTTTCTTTAGCAGCAAAATACACACTTTCCCCTCACCCTAACCAGGAAAAAAAAAATCTTACATGGCAATTTGGTCCAGAAAACATATAGAGTAGCTCTCCTTGAATCAAGCACAGAAGACCAGGACACCACCAGCTTGAGAGTCTGTGAGGTCAAGCCTCAACCAGCAGGAAACCTGGCCTAGAGGCAGAGCAAAGCAATAAAGGCCAAGAGATCAGGCAAGAGATTGAGAAATAAGGGCTAATACTTAGGCTATAAGGGCCTAAATCAGCTGTAAAACAAGGGCTAAGACTTTGTTCCAGTCAGAGGGATGTTGAACGAGTAACAAGAGAGAAGGTACAGATCTAGAGCCAGATGGTGAATCTCGAGTTGCCACCTGCCTTCCCATAACTGCTACCTCCCAGACCACATGTTCAGACCTAGCTTGTTGAGCATAATGCTCACTATTCTGTTGTAAGTGTAGTGACTGACTCAGGAATGTGTATCAGCTATAAGGAGTGGGGTTAAAAATACCCAGCAGTGTCAGATGCGTAGGTTAACATGTTCCCCAAGGAGACTGACAATCTAGCCTCACCTCTACAACTGGCACTAAAGGGATATGGGCAAGCTGATGTGAGCACCAAGCTGTCCTTTCAGGCACAGGAATAGATTTCCATACAGGCACACTGAGGGGACACTGCAATTGGGCTCCAGTTCACCACAATGAAGTGATTATCTCTATCTGTAAGGTGAGTCCCATGAATTTTTTGGCTTTCCAGTGCATACCAAAGTTATGTTTATGCTATCCTATTAAATGGTCAATAGCATTATGGCTAAACAAAAAATGCACATGCCTTAATTAAAAAATATTTTATTGCTAAAAAATTCCAACCATCATCTGAGACTTCAGTGAGTCATAATCATTTTGGGGTAGCAAAATCAAAGATCGAAGATGAAAGGTCATTGTAACGATTATACTAATAAGAGAAAAGTTTGAAATATTCTGAGAATTACCAACATGTGACACAGAGACACAGAGGAAGCAAGTGCTGTTGGGAAAATGGTGCCAATAGACTTGCTTATGTCAAGGTGGTTGCAAATCTTCGATGTGTTAAAAAATGCAATATCTGCAAAGCACAAGAAAGTGAGGTACAGTCGCAAATTGGGAAAGGAACATGTCAAAGCTGTATATTGTAACCGTGCTTATTTATCTTATATGCAGAGTACATCATGCGAAATGCCAGGCTGGATGAAACACAAGCTGGAATCAAGATTGCCAGGAGAAATATCAATAACCTCAGATATGCAGATGACACCACCCTTATGGCAGAAAGCAAAAAGGAACTGAAGAGCCTCTTGATGAAAGTGAAAGAGGGGAGTGAAAAAGCTGGCTTAAAGCTCAACATTCAGAAAACTAAGATCATGGCATCTGGTCCCATCACTTCATGGCAAATAGATGGGGAAACAGTGGGGGCAGTGACAGACTTTATTTTGGGGGGGGCTCCAAAATCACTGCAGATGGTGACTGCAGCCATGAAATTGAAAGACGCTTGCTCCTTGGAAGAAAAGCTATGACCAACGGAGATAGCATATTAAAAGGCAGAGACATTACTTTGCCAACAAAGGTCCATCTAGTCAAAGCTATGGTTTTTCCAGTGGTCATGTATGGATGTGAGAGTTGGACTATAATGAAAGCTGAGTGCTGAAGAATTGATGCTTTTGAACTGTGGTGTTGGAGAAGACTCTTGAGAGTCCCTTGGACTGTAAGGAGATCCAGCCAGTCCATCCTAAAGGAAATCAGTCCTGAATATTCATTGAAAGGACTGATGCTGAAGCTGAAACTCCAATACTTTGGCCACCTGATGCGAAGAACTGACTCAACTGGAAAAGAGTCTGATGCTAGGAAACACTGACAGCAGGAGGAGAAGGGGTCGAGAGAGGATGAGATGGTTGGATGACATCACCAACTCGATGGGTATGAGTTTGAGCAAGTCCTGGGAGTTGGTGATGGACGGGGAAGCCTAGCGTGCTACAGTCTATGGGGTCACAGACAGTTGGACACGACAGAGAGACTGAACTGACAGACAGTATGTATGTATGTATGTGTATTTACTCTAATTGAGTCCAACAAAAACTTTTTTGCAAAAGGATGCCCAAGCTTAGGATATCGTGTCAGATCCTGGAACAGACAAACTACTTGGTCCCTGATGAGTGTTAAAATGCAATTATGGCCCTCATAGGATTTCTACATGTAGTTTAAAAAGGTGCGTTCCAATCAACTGAGGTAACTAGCTCCAAATTATTCTATGACTAGGACTGCAATTCCTTACATATGGCAGCCTGAGTCACACTAAAGAGAATGCCAAAAATCAGCCAATAAAACAAGTTAAGTAGGTTGTTATATCCTTGGAGAATGATTTTTTAAAAATCAGTTAATAGACAAGAGAAAGGAAATGAGTGTATATGACTGTGCAAGTGTGAGTGAATGTGAGAAAGATAGAGGTGTTGAACAAATTGTGATCTGCCTCTTGAAACATAAGAAAAGATATTTCTGCCCCTGCCAGGATGGGGAAATTTGAACAAGTCTTTTCTTCCTTTGGGGCCTCATCTAACTCAAAGGGAAAATGATGGCTTCAATGTGAATGGTCTGTGAGGTCTCTTGCAGTTCTCGTAGTCTTGGTTCTCTAACTGCTTTTGAAAATCTAGCAATAGATTTCAGCTATGGGTGCAAAGACCACAGAGGGACTAAGTCTTGCTTTCCTTGTATCTTTACTTCTTCTTCTAATTATATCTTCATTTTCCATTTGTCATAACAGTAATTTATGTAACCTCCCACCAGGCAATCTCTGCCTCATTTCCTGGCAATAAAGAATAATTTCTTTTATTCTACACTAAGGGCTACAGAAAGCTCTGAATCCATCCCCAAACCTTTCTTGTGAGGCTCTTTCTAAGGAGAGGGGGCAGGGAGTGCAGATTGCTGGCCAGTGTTGTAAAGGACACCATCCAGTTATCACATGCCAGTTACCCTCAGAGGATCCCTCAGGACCCTTGGATAAGGGGGAAGATGACTGGCTATTCAGATATAAAAGAGAACTTGGGGACAAGAATAAATGGTTGAATATGTGCAGAGGAAAGGAGACAGTACTGTACCCAAATCACTCCATATCTCTGGATCCTAGGACTTCACAGTTAGTCCCAATGAGCTGTATACCAAATGTGGGGGTTGCAGCAAGAGAGATCTGCCCAGTTGGAAAGAATATCTTATCACTGATGTTGTTTAGCATTTTTGCTGTATGGTGATAAAAGGCAGATCAACTTTAGTTTCATTATTGTTTCTAAATCCTCTACAGACAGTGCCAATGGGAAGTTGATCTGAGAAAGTGGAATGTAAAGGAAACATCCCTGTATTGAGAAGAGCTGAGTGCTAATAATGATAAGGGTCACTAAGCATCTGGTAGGCTGAATAATTGTCTTCCAAAGATATCCAGGTCCTCATGCATGGAACCTGCTAATATTACCTTATATGATAAAAGGGACTTTGTGGGTATGATTAAGTTATGGGTCTTATGATAAGATTATCCTAGATTATCCTGAGATGAAATGAGATGTGCAATTTGCACTGCTTCCCTGGTAGCTCAGACAGTAAAGTGTCTGCCTACAATACGGGAGACCCAGGTTCGATCCCTGGGTCGGGAATATCCCCTGGAGAAGGAAATGGCAACCCACTCCAGTATTCTTGCCTGGAAAATCCTATGGACTGAGGATCCTGGTAGGCTACAAGCCATGGGGTCGCAAAGAGTCGGACACAACTGAATGACTTCACTTTCACTTTCACTTTCCTATGCTAGCAAAGTAAAATTCAAAATTCTCCAAGCCAGGCTTCAACAGTACTTGAACCGACAGCTTCCAGATGTTCAAGCTGGATTTAGAAAAGGCAGAGGAACTAGAGATCAAATTGCTGACACCCATTGGATCATAGAAAAAGTAAGAGAATTCCAGAAAAATGTCTACTTCTGCTTCCTTGAATATGTTAGAGCCGTTGACTGTGTGGCTCACAACAAACTGAAAAATTCTTCAAGAGATGGGAATACCAGACCACCTTCCCTGCCTCCTGAGAAACCTGTATGCAGGTTAAGAAGCAACAGCTAGAACTGGATATGGAACAACAGACTGGTTCCACATTGGGAAAGGAGTATGTCAAGGCTGTATATTGTCACCCAGCTTATTCAACTTATATGCAGATTACATCATGTGAAAACCTGGGCTGGATAAATACAAGCTGGAATCGAGATTGCCAGGAAAATTATCAATAATCTCAGATATGCAGATGATAACACCCTTATGGCAGAAAGTGAGGAAGAACTAAAGAGCCTCTTGAAAGTGAAAGAATAGAGTGAAAAAGCTGGCTTAAAACTCAACATACAAAAAACAAAGATCATGGCATCCCACCCCATCACTTCATGGCAAATAGAATTGAAACAATGGAAACAGTGAGAGACTTTTATCTTCTTGGGCTCCAAAATCACTGCAGATGGTGACTGCAGCCATAAAATTAAAAGACGCTTGCTCCTTGGAAGAAAAGCTATGACAAACCTTGACAGCATATTAAGAAGCAGAGACATTACTTTGCTGACAAATGTCCATATAGTCAAAGCTATGGTTTTTCAGGTGGTCATGTATGGATGAGAGAGTTGGACCATAAAGAAAGCTGAGCACTGAAGAATTGATACTTTTGAACTGTGGTGTTGGAGAAGACTGTTGAGAATCCCTTGGACTGCAAGGAGATCAAACCAGTCAATCCTAAAGGAAATCAATCCTGAATATTTATTGGAAGGACTGATGCTGAAACTCTAATACTTTGACCACCTGATATGAAGAACTGACTCACTGGAAAAGACCCTGATGCTGGGAAAGATTGATGGCAGGAGGAGAAGGGGACGAGAGAGGATGAGATGATTGGATGGCATCACTGACTCATGGACATGAGTTTGAGCAAGCTCCAGTGGTTGGTAATGGACAGGGAAGCCTGGCGTGCTGCAGCATATGGGGTCGCAAAGAGTCAGACACGACTGAGTGACTGAACTGACTGACTGGCCTTGAGAAGGGCCCTAAATACCATCACAAATATCCTTAGAAGAGCAATGCAGAGGGAAATACTACCACAGAGAAAAGAAGGCAATGGGACAACTAAAGCAGAGGTTAAAATAATGTGGCCACAAGCCAATCAACAACTACCAGAAGCAAAGGAAAAAAAAAAAAAAAACCACCACCAGAAGCTGGAAGTAACAAGGCATGAACTCTTACCTGAAGTTTCTGTGAGGAACCAGCCATGGTGACACTTTGATTTTAGCTCTGTAAGACTCATTTCTGATTTCTATAACTGTAAAATAAATGTGTGTTGCTTAAGCCACTAACATTGTGGTGACTTGTTACAACAGCCACCAGAAACTAACACAGTATCTGCTGTATGCCACACATTTCATTAGATACTTACCGTGGATCATCTCCACATCAGCCCTGTGAAATATTATCATACTCATTTCACAGACAAGGAAAGTGAAGCTCTCAGAGATCACTCAACCAGTTACTGGCAGAGTCTGAATTGAAACTCAGGTATGTCTAACTTCAGAATCTACTTTTTTCCCATTACAACATGTAGTAAAAAAAAAAAAAAAACATAATTATGAACATTTACACTCATCTGAAGCCTTTGTGAAGAACCTCACGTGTATGATGTCTACTAATCCTCCCCAAAATCTCAAAAGACTGAGATTTAGGTTAAAAAAACATTTATTTCATAGTTGAGTGACAATGGGAAAATGACTTATTCTCTGTGAAATGAAACTGAAAATAACATTACCTGCCTCATAGGTGTGTTGTGAACACCTCACAGGTATTAACATTTGTAAAGAGCTTATAAGGGTACTGGCAACATAGTTAAGTACCAAGCGTTAAACATAACCATGATGACACATTCTCTCAGGAATGTGGCCCTGCCTCATGTGCTAACTAACTGTGTATGAGCTAGTCCTTTGACTAGATTAGAACCCCTTCAAACATTGATATTTCACAATTCGAGGCCTCTCCAGTCCTGTGTCCCCAAGTATGAAACGAAGGCTTTGGAAATAATGAGCTCTGTTATTGTATGATTGCATGAGCCCTCTGGGAATGGTTTAAGACCCTCAGGGGTGGTATAAACCCTGTTGCACTTCCACCAAACTAAAGCTACCTATCATGTCCACACACAGTGAGTTTGAGTAACACAGATTAATGAGGGCTCAAGGCAACAAGATCATTCCATGTCACAAAGCAGTTTATCTGTAGATGAAAGTTTATTCTTGCCAAGTCCTTTTAGTTCGACTAGATGCTTTTCTTCCTAAAATGAGGGAGATCATGAAACTGGCTTTTGAATAATGAAAGGCTCTATAATTTCAAAACAATGAGCACTATGACACCCAACATCATTTTTACCAACATGTGACCTTTTGTCATTTCTGTCTCCTTACATCTGCTGGGAGATGGGCCTAACGTTCATGGATGTCAGGTACCTCATTGAGCATGACAGAAAATTGGTAGGAAAGGAGTAAAAAGCTCATGGTAAAAAGGCTTATGCACAAACCAGTTTTTCTGGTAGTCATGTCTCATGGCAGTAAGAGACCACAGTCCACCACCTATAGAAGCACTTCTGGGTGCCAGAGGAATGAGTTGTGAGGGCAGGCAGGCATGGACAGAAGACCAGAGTGGTGGCCCTGGCGGGGAAAACAAGTTGCTTCTACTCTCACCATGGCCAAGCCCGGTGCTGCTGGTATTTACCTCTTACCAGAAGAGCTAATCAACCAGCAATGACTGGCTTCCACCTTTCTTTTCAACAGACTTTCTCAAATTGTTTGTACGCTGAGGTATCTTATAACTAGGTGTTATGGACTAAATATTTGTGTTCCCCCCGAATTCTAGGTTGAAATCCTAACACCCACTGTGATAGTATTAGGAAATGGGGCTCTAGGGAAGTGATTAGTTCATGAGGATGGAGCTCTCGTGAATAAGATTAGTACCCTTATAAAAGGCCCACAGAGCTCTCAGCACCCCTTCTACCACTTTGAAGGCACAGTAATAACAACCAGGGAGCAGCCCTCACCAAGAACCCCAACTATGCTGACCCCTTGATATCAGCCTTTCAGCTTTCAGAACCATGAGAAATACATCTGTTGTTTTAAGCATCCATATCATAGTATTGTTTTATAGCAGCCCAAACTGACTCAGACATTAGGTTAATAGTTTCCAGTTGTGTTCAGAAAATATGAGAACCCCCCTTTACCATCAAACATTTTCTCAGACCTCCACATGACAACAGCTATACTTCACTACTGACGGTCAAGACATAGTGACAATAGTAATTGAATCCCAGGATACATACATTCAAAATGTTACATACATGTGCAAGTAATATATTTATCCAGTTTTTCACAAGATTTTTCTGAAGTTCTTAAAATAAGTGTATCCCTCCCCACTCTTGAGGCCGTTGTCAAGTGGGCATTTTGTCTCTTTTTACCTCCTACTTCCTTGTCCTGATATGGCCAGCAAGCCTCCTCCTCAAACATGGTTGCTATGTGACCAGAATTCAATGCTCTGACAAATCAGATCTGTTGTTACTTTGCTGTTGGTTTATCCAGTTTTTCTCCTTTACAGTATTCTCACATGTGAAACCTAGAGCAAAATCTCCCTGTAAAATTCAGAGTCCATCCTCCAGCTCTGCTCCAGTTATCCCATTTCACTTCTCTCAACTCTTCCTTGAAACCCAGTTCTGATGCCCCATGCCCCCCAACTCCATGGCCAACCTATATGATGGAAATGAGGGAAGGGTATCAAGATGGCCTCGCTGAGGAGACTCTCTTTGAACTGCATCTTGAGAAATGAGCAGGAGTTTCACTGGCAAGGTTAAGGGAAAAAGCATTTCAAATGAGGCAAAACTATAGAAAGTGTTGAGCAGTAGTTCTAAATGAAGCATGCATTAAACACGCAGATTTCCGGACCCTACCTCCAGAGATTCTGACTCATAAGTCTAGAGTGAGTAAGGCCCAGAAGTCTACATGTTCAACATATGCCCCATTTAGTTCTGATAGTGGTGGTTTATACATCGTACTTTCAGAAACACTGACCTAGAAACAGGCTTAGTAAGTCAAATATAATTTGTTCATCTGTAGAACTGTGCAGGGGAATTCTGCTGAGGGTCAAGGGTAATAACTGTGGCTCACCTGAAGAAACTGCCTCATGTACACATTGAGATATTAATACATTCCTGATCCCTTGGTATTGCTGACTAATGGCACGCTGAACAAATCTTGCCTAAGAGAGAGCTAGTTCTTCCTTTACCTATCTTTCTAACTTCATTAAAGCCAAAATTTTCAAGTATAAAATAAGCATTGTTGATTTTTGTCCTGCAAATCACAAGACAGAAGATGCTTCTTTTGTATACCTAACCACCGTTGTGTCAAAATTTCATGACACCTCATATTTTAAGATGGCACTTCATGGTTTTTGGTCTCCGAGTTCTTGGCACCTGCATAAAGGCAGTTTCTGCACATACTCAAAATGCACTTGTAAACTAGAGATGGAGTAATGGGGTGAGGGTAATGCTATTTGCATATATGAGCAAATGTGTAAGCCTGATGGTTAACTTTCTATGTTAAGGTATGAAGTTCATGAGACCAAGGTTATGAGTTTAATCTACATATGAATCAGATAACTGTCCTCCATCACTTAACAGACCCTACCCTTTCCCCAGGTCACCAATGAACAAATATAACTGGGCTAGGCATAAGCGCATGGCTAGCTCTGTGTAAGACATTCCACCTATGTGAAAATAGCAAAGATGCAGAGCACATGTTTAATAAGAAGAATGGGTTAGGATTACTTCCTTTTTTTTCAAATAAAGTAGAACCAGACCTTTATCTTAGAGAATTCAAACATGGTTTTATGTGCCACCTTTTGTAGTAACATATTTAGATAAGTATGCTAAAGCATCCTTCTAACTGAGAGTCAAGTAGGGAGAAAAAATGTGGTTAGTGGTACTTTGTAGATGGATGTAAAATGGAGGAGAGCATGCTATCAAGGTAGCTTCATGATGCAAGAAGTGGATATACAATTTGATTTGTCCATCATACCTCAATAAAAGCAAAATGCAATAGTTGGTTTTACTGTCTAAAGGGAAATATATTTTTCACATGATCCTTTGGGCTTCTGAATTCTTCACTGATTTCCACTAAAGAGCATACTTGTATGCTATTATATTATATGCATATATATTATATGCTTGTATGTATGTATTATAAATCCCATCAAGAAAAAGGTCTAAGTAGCTGTCTTCTGTTTGAATGGTCACTGGCATAACTCAAGCAGGCTTAGGGCCAAGGCATGCTGGGGCCTTGCCAAGGAGGCATCTATGTGAATTGGGAAGATGGTAAGACTAGTCTGTAATGAGACTGGGAAACTGGCCCCAAAGGCCAGTTTAGGAGGGAGCAAGTCAGTCTCCCACAGGGTATGATGGTTTCCATCCTAAACCTGAAAACATTCAGTATTGGTCTAATAACCAATAAGGTCAATGACTGAGTCAGTAAAAAATCCAAGAAGTAATCACTCAGTCAGTAGTCAGGTTCTAACTGATTCATATAGAACAAGCACCCAAACCAGCAGCTAACCAAAAGAGCACAGTTTCTAAGCACCCAAGAAGGTACCAGCAGGATGCTTTAGAGTAACAGGACACTAGTTAACTGAGTCAGGGTTACTGATAGGATCCTATTCTAGATACTCCTGGGAGATGATAATGACAAGATGGAGACCTAGGCTAGACCTCTGAAATTACTGCCTCCAGAGAAGTTAATACAAATAAAGAACATTGTGCAATGCTTGGCACAGAATAAGTCCACAATAAGTGCTAGTTATTATAATAATTACTTAGAAAACTGTGACAGAACTGCTTGGTTACCCTTGCCTTCCACTAGGCCAGTTCTGAAAGCCATTTATTTTCCTCAGCCCTCTCTTGCTGTGACTTAAAGATCATGTAGTTCAGAGTTCACAAGTCTACCATGTCTGGAGATAAAGAATTACACAATTTCAAATGGTCAGACTGAGGCTGACAAATGCCATATTGCATGACAGTTAAGATAATGAGCTCTGAGATCAAGCCATCTGGATTTAAATTCTAACTTGTCCAAACTATGTAGCCTCAGGCAATTTGCTTACTTTACTATGCCTCTATTTGGCCCTCCATAAAATAAGCATGACAAAAATCTCATTGAGTTGTTCTAAAAATTAAACTGACATAATACATGTAAAGTGCTTAACATGGTACCCAGCACACAGTAAGTACTCAATAACTGTTAACAATTATGATTTGTGATTATTCTTTTTTCATTCAGGACTGGCTCAGGAGGCATGACCAAATCTGTACTTTTAGATATATGTGGGCTTACCTGGGAAAAGCTGAGGAAGAGGGACAATAAAGGAAATAGGGCAAGAGTTGCTAATGAGATGCTAACAGCCAATAGCGACTTGAGTGGCCCAAGAGGATACATTTAAAGTTCACTAAGGCCTTAGGTCCCTTAACCAGAAGCAATGAAGGTTCAAAATACCATGGCACATATAAGGGGTGGGGAGACTTGATGGTAATCCAGGACTTCTAAGCCTCCCTCACTTCACAGCAGGAAGGCAGCTACTTGCCCCACACAGGCATGGGACCAGTGGAAAGTCAGACCAGAGAGACTGCTTATGGATCTCCTCACATAGTAAGAGTGTTTCAAGCTGGTTTGGGTAGGGAAGATCTTTTTCATTTATGCTAGCAATTTTTTCATTGCACTGCTTTATTCAACCCTTACCCCAAAACCAGCTAAAATGACAGTTATTACATTGGGCTTAATGAATAGGAAACTAATGAATATAACTAAGGTGATCAGCCAGAATGAATCATTTTCAGGCGTGGGCCCCAAACTGCAGCTTCCAGCACCAATAGAGTTTATGGGGGAGGGGAAATCACCCCAGTGGTGAAGTAGGCACCCTTTGCTATCCTATGCTCTCTCAAGCCCTGCCCTTTTCACTCTCAGGGTGACTTCCACAAAGAGTAGAATATTTACATTAGGGAAGGCAAGACAGCACCAAAGAGCCTGCACTCTGGAGTCCCCTAAACTGGGTATGAATCCTAGATCATCTATGACTAGCTATGCGGGCTTCAGCGAGGTACACAACGTTGATGGGCTTCAGAGTCCTCACCTAAACTAGGGGTCAACTTGGTAACTATCCCATAGGTTGACTATAAGGATTTGATGAGATTATTTCATTCAACCAATGTTTAGGGAATGTCTACTTTACAGCTGGCTGAGACTGTGCTAGGTGCTACAGACACATCAGAGGAAAAACTAGACATGGTTTCTACCTCATGGAACTTCCAATCACAAAGGGGAGACCACAGTGCCCCTTCTATGCTCTCACCGGACTTCCTGTTTACCGCAAGGCAGTAGCAGCTGATGGTTGGATGTTTTACAACTAGAAACTAGGCCTCTTTGCCCACCTTTAACCCAAACAATACTATCTCCCTGAGGCTGTATTTCTGAAA
Organism: Cervus canadensis; assembly: GCF_019320065.1. Classification (NCBI taxonomy): domain Eukaryota; kingdom Metazoa; phylum Chordata; class Mammalia; order Artiodactyla; family Cervidae; genus Cervus; species Cervus canadensis. Next base: position 130,741,569 of record NC_057419.1, on the reverse strand, counting down.
ACATGCCCTCTTTCCAGGTTGCTTCATTGTTGTGTGCTGCCTATTAGGACACCCTTGCTGGTTTTATTCACTCATTGAGCACTATACTTTGGTGGAAATAGAAAAAGGTAATTGTGTCTTGAACAGTGAGGGAGATGCTAGAGTGGAGGGAGAACAAAGTAGACAGCTCTGTTAAGAGCAATGTTGGACCCTTTAGGAGACATGAAAGACTATACATTTTGTATCAAGTACAACTGAAAACCATTGAAGAGTTTTAGGTACTACAACAAGATGCTTTTATGTTTGCAAAAGATCCTCCTTTTTCAGCATTTTATAATGAAAATTTTCAAAATGACCCCCAAAATTCAAACTTTTACAGTAAGCACCCCCATACTACCCACTAGGAGTCTATAATACATTTATTAGACTTGCTTTATCACCTGTGTATCCACCTAGTCATCCTTCAATGAATCCAGTACACCTTATTTTCACATGCATTACAAAGTAAGTTATAATCATCAATACTTTGAAAACTTCATCCTAAATACTTCACCATGCATATCATTAATTGGAGTTCAATATTTATTTCTTTCCCCCAAATGATTGCTTTCAGAAATCTGACTGCAGAATAGCAGTTAACTCAAAAGGAAGCTCAAAGCAGCTTTCTGAGGTGCTGGAAACAGTGTACATTTTGATCTAAGGAATAGTTACAAGAGTATACACATATTTAAAATTCATTGAGTTATACACTTGAGACTAATGCACTTTGTACATATTACTATGTCATGTCTCATTTAAAAAAGTAAAAATAAAAAGATCTGTTCAAGGTATAGATACAGATTAAAAGGGAACAAGTATGTGAGAGATGAGACCAGTTAGAAAGTTATTATACTCTCCAGAGAAAATGACAATAGCTTCTACTATGATGGTGATATTGAACAAGGAAATAGACAGATGTATTATATATTTTGGAGAAAAACATCAGAATTTGCTGAGGTTCTGAATGCGGTATGCACTTGAATACTTGGTGGTGCCATGTAGTAACAAGATACACAGAGAGGAAAGCAGAATGGGACTGAGGTGACAGAACCTGTAGGAGGTACAGTCCAGTTTTGAAATCGTTTGGTTTCAGTTGCCTCTGGAATATCCAAATGCCCATTTCAAACTCTCATTTTAGATATGCAGATAGAAAGGCAATCCCAAAGAATGCTCAAACTACTGCACAATTGCACTCATCTCACAGGCTAGTAAAGTAATGTTCAAAATTCTCCAAGCCAGTCTTCAGCAACACGTGAACCATGAACTTCCAGATGTTCAGGCTGGTTTTAGAAAAGGCAGAGGAACCAGAGATCAAATTGCCAACATCCACTGGATTATCGAAAAAGCAAGTGAGTTCCAGAAAAATATCTATTTCTGCTATATTGACTATGCCAAAGCCTTTGACTGTGTGGATCACAATAAACTGTGGAAAATTCTGAAAGAAATGGGAATATCAGACCACTTGACCTGCCACTTGAGAAACCTATATGCAAGTAAGGAAGCAACAGTTAGAACTGGACATGGAGCAACAGACCCGTTCCAAATAGGAAAAGGAGTACGTCAAGGCTGTATATTGTCACCCTGCTTGTTTAACTTATATGCAGAGTACATCATGAGTACATTACTTCATGGGAAATAGATGGGGAAACAGTGGCTGACTTTACTTTTTTGGGCTCCAAAATCACTGCAGATGGTGATTGCAGCCATGAAATTAAAAGACGCTTACTCCTTGGAAGGAAAGTTATGACCAACCTAGACAGCATATTAAAAAGTAGAGACATTACATTGCCAACAAAGGTCCGTCTGGTCAAGGCTATGGTTTTTCCAGTGGTCATGTACGGATGTGAGAGTTGGACTGTGAAGAAAGCTGAGTGCCGAAAATTGATGCTTTTGAACTGTGGTGTTGGAGAAGACTCTTGAGAGTCCCTTGGACTGCAAGGAGATCCAACCAGTCCATCCTAAGGGAGATCAGTCCTGGGTGTTCATTGGAAGGACTGATGCTGAAGCTGAAACTCCAATACTTTGGCCACCTCATGTGAAGAGTTGACTCATTGGAAAAGACCCTGATTCTGGGAGGGATTGGGGGCAGGAGGAGAAGGGGACGACAGAGGATGAGATGGCTGGATGGCATCACTGACTCAATGGACATGAGTTTGAGTAAACTCTGGGAGTTGGTGATGGACAGGGAGGCCTGGCGTGCTGTGATTCATGGGGTCGCAAAGAGTCAGACGCGACTGAGCAACTGAACTGAACTGAGTACTCAGAAGAGGTCTGGAGGAAAGAGGAATTTGAGAGTCGTTAGCACATAGGTGATATAGATGGTATTTGAAGACAAGATAATGGATGAGATTACCTAGAGAGAGAATGCAGCATGTGGGGGAAATGAGACTACAGACAATTTATTTAAAGCACTTATCAAATATGCTGCACATAGTATGAAATCAATGATCAGTAGCTGCTCTTATTATTACTCCTCATCGTCATCATGATTAGACCTAACACAAGAGAAAACGATAGAGCTTAAAAGGCAGGAAACATACTGAACTTGGAGTTAAGTTTAAGATGTCAAATATTCTGTTATCTCTCTCTGTTCACTCTGTCCCAAAATAACACAAAAGATAGATGCCTAAAAAAGAAGAATATTTCACTCTTAGACCATTTAGAAAACATATAATGAGTACCAAATCTGGGCCTAGGCACTATGGATACTAAAATTTATAATAATAGCATTTCCATTTAGGAGGCACCTACTATGTCTGGTACACTATAAGCATTACCTCATTTAATCCCCAGAAAGATTATCTGCAGTAGGTTGGTATAATTATCCTCATTATACACTGAGGAAACCAAGATTCACAAAGGTTACGTAACTTGTTCAAGATCAGAGATAGAGCAAGTAAGCAGCAGAGCTAGGACTCAAACTCAGGCAGTCTGGATCCAGACTCCATACTTTTCCCACTCTATTACATTATCCCAAGATCACTTACCAGATAAGAAAATGGCAACCGACTCCAGTAATCTTGCCTAAAAACTTACATGGACAGAGAAGTCTGGTGGGCCACAGTCCATGGGGTCACAAAGAGTCAGACATGACTGAGCCACCAAACAACATCACTTAGGTAGACCAAGTAGAGCCATAAAATCATAACAAAAAAATTAAGTGTATGTTATAAGCCACATTACAATAATACCAATAATTTCTACTGATTGCTGAGCAAGTGCTATTCTTTTTGCCCGGTAGTATTCACAATGCTTTACCTGTATCAACTCATTTAATCTTCACAACAGCCAACTTGCTCAAGTAAGTATTATTATCATTCTCATTTTATAGGTGAGAAAACCGAGGCACAGAAAGCTTCAGTAACTTGTCCAAGGTCACACTTAGACAAAGCCTGGATGTGAATCCAGACAGTCAGGCTCAGAAACCAAAAGAACACTGAGGAAATCACAGAAGACATCATGGAGATGCTAGGATTTGTTCTAGATCCTAAAAATAGTAGAATTTAGAGAAGCTAGGAGGAAGGCATTCCACTGAAACAGCATGCACGAGCAGCAGCAGCAGCTACCAGACTCTCCAGGGTAGACCTAGAGAGGATCGAGAAGTCTGAATGCTTCTCCATCACTGTCCCCCACACAAAGCCACTCTCAACAAGCTGCCTGATTTTCACAGAAGCACAAACATAGAAGAGACCAAAGGTAATATTTAAGGAGCTGCAGATTAGGTTTATAGGACTTGAATGTCAATCTAAGAACTGTTATTTGTTTGGCTTCAGCTCACGTGTGTCTGGGGCTAGTAAGCACAGCCTGACACTCCAAAGGTTAGGTCTTTCAGTCCCTGTCCACTTTATTTTGTCATTGTTTGTTTCCCTGCTTCCTGCTGGACAGCTTGAAAACGAAGTGACGAAGGAAGCAACAGAGTAACTGGAAGAGGCCAATGGGTGATGATACAAGAAGGGTATGAAAAGGGAAAAAGAACCCTAACATGTTAAAACTATTTACTTAAATGTTCAAGGACTGCTACATGAAGCCAAGGTATAACCTGCAAGCATCATGTCTAGTTACACTACTCATTCTTTCACTCAAGAAGTGCTTACTGAGCACCTCCTAGAATTAGCAGAGCAGGATTTCTCACCCCTCAACCCTATCTACCTTCTTTCTTATTACCATCTTTAGTCCCGAGTGACAATTTTAGCAAAATTATAAGCTACCAATATTCAGTTCAGTTCAGTCGCTCAGTCACATCTAACTCTTTGTAACCCCATGGACTGCAGCATATTGCAACCAAATATAAGAAACCAATAAACTGCAACCAGTATTAGTAAGAAAAATATTTGTAACATAGTTGTACTGCTCAGAAGAAACTAAAAGATTAAAACTTTAATCAGCTCTTCTACAAAAATCACCCTCAATATTCCCTGAAAATTCCATATATATTAGTATACTGTATTAGTGTTTTTCTTTCTGACTTATTTCACTCTGTATAATAGGCTCCAGTTTCATCCACCTCATTAGAACTGATTAAAATGCATTCTTTTTAATGGCTGAAGTAAGTCAGAAAGAAAAACACCGATATAGTATACTAATGCATATATATGGAATTTAGAAAGATGGTAATGATGACCCTATATGCAAGACAGCAAAAGAGACACAGATGTAAAGAACAGTCTTTTGGACTCTGTGGCAGAAGGCAAGGGTGGGATGATTTGAGAGGGTAGCACTGAAACGTGTATATTATCATATGTGAAGCGGATCGCTGGTCCAGGTTCCATGCATAGGACAGGGTGCTCAGGGCTGGTGCACTGGGATGACCCTGAGGGATGGGATGGAGAGGGAGGTGGGAGGGGGGCTCAGGATGGGGAACACATGTACACCCATGCTGATTCATGTCGATGTTTAGCAAAAACCACTATAATATTGTAAAGTAATTATCCTCCAATTAAAATAAATAAAATTTTTAAAAATTCCCTAAAAAAATTTTCAAATGAAACTCCATAGCTATGATTACTAGAGAAAGAGCTAGAACACTAGGGAAAGGCAAAAGATAGCAAACGGAAGCTGGAAGGTCATTAGGAAAGCAATGGACACCTAGAATGCTCACGTAACTCAGAACTGTACACTGAACAATGGGAAGAAGTACAGAATTCTTTTTTGCATCACACTAAAAATTCAGCACATGTTCATAATTAGCAACTCACAAGATTGTATTCTTTCTGGTGATGAGCCTCATCTTGAAGCCCTTCCAGACAATTCAGGGCATAAATGGCAGGGTTATTACAGGCCAGATGCTGGGGATGCATCACTGAACAAGAACAATAAACATGGTCCCTGACTTCCCAAAGCTTAGACTCTAGTTTCCAAATAACAAATTTTCAAAACTGTGTGATGTGCTATAATCAGGAAAGCACTGAGGGCTGAAATTGAGGGGGTCAGAGAAAGTTTCCCAGAGGAAATGATATCTAATCACAACTTTAAAAATGAGTAGAGGTGACAAAGAAATATTTATTCAATAAAAATTGATAAACTAGAAATTATTTTATAATTCATGTATAAAAATAAAACTTTCTACTGATAATATAGGAAAAGATAATGAAGAATAAAATAAAACCACACTGTAAATAACACAAAAGGGAATAAATACTGATGAACAGCTGGTAAGAAATATATGGTATACAGGATTAAAAAAGGTTAAAAACATGGAAATGAACAGAGTTTAACAGGATTCAAAATAAAAGACAAAGGAAATTCAAAACAAAATAACTGAGGAACATTAAGAAAATGGACTAGAAAATATATAAATCTTCCCAGAAACAAGAAACTCGAATATAAAGGTTGAAAAAACGTACCACAATCCTAGAAAACTTGATACAGAACAATTAGCACTAAAATATATCTTAGTAAAATAATAAGATTTCAAGAACAAAGAATCCTTTGCATATCTAGACAGAAAATGAGAAAGACATTGATAAGGAATTTTATCAGGTTGGCCTCAGATGTGTCCAGGGCAACATTCACAACCAGAAGAAAGAAAGTGAAGCAATGTCTGTCCACAAAATCTTCAGAAAAAAACAAATATTAGCCATATCCTGATACATGCTGCTGCTGCTGCTGAGTTGCTCCAGTCGTGCCTGACTCTGTGTGACCCCTTAGATGGCAGACCATCAGGCTCCCTCGTCCCTGGGATTCTCCAGGCAAGAACACTGGAGTGTGTTGCCATTTCCTTCTCCAATGCATGAAAGTGAAAAGTGAAAGTGAACTCATCTTTTTTTTAGTTATATGTAAACTAGTTAACCATAATAGGATTTTAGAAAAGTTTCAGTGGTTAAGTGTACTTCTTTCAAGAGGAGAAAAAAGCAGTATAGCTAGATGTGATACTAGTGATGCTAATAGGAAAAATTGTAAGAGTTAACAGCTTGGGATCTAGTTCTATTCTGGTTGTAACCAAAAACTGGTGAAAATGTGTCTCTGTCCTGTCTTTTAGAGATATAATTGACACATGGCTAGCTGTAGTGTGGACCCTAAATCAGGTACACATTATCTTCACACTTGTAAAAGAATGAAACTAGAACACTTTCTAACACCATACACAAAATAAACCCAAAATGGATTAAAGATCTAAATGTAAGACCAGAAACTATAAAACTCCTAGAGGAGAACATAGGCAAAACACTCTCTGACATAAACCACAGCAGGATCCTCTATGACCCACCTCCCAGAATATTGGAAATAAAACCAAAAATAAACAAATGGGACCTAATGAAACTTAAAAGCTTTTGCACAACAAAGGAAACTATAAGCAAGGTGAAAAGACAGCCCTCAGATTGGAGAAAATAATAGCAAGCGAAGCAACAGACAAAGGATTAATCTCAAAATATACAAGCAACTCTGGCAGCTCAATTCCAAAAAAATAAATGACCCAATCAAAAAATGGGCCAAAGAACTAAACAGACATTTCTCCAAAGAAGACACACAGATGGCTAACAAACACACGAAAAGATGTTCAACATCACTCATTATCAGAGAAATGCAAATCAAAACCACAATGAGGTACCATTTCACGCCAGTCAGAATGGCTGCTATCCAAAGGTCTACAAGCAATAAATGCTGGAGAGGGTGTGGAGAAAAGGGAACCCTCTTACGCTGTTGGTGGGAATGCAAACTAGTACAGCCAATATGGAGAACAGTATGGAGATTCCTTAAAAACTGTAAATAGAACTGCCATATGACCCAGCAATCCCACTGCTGGGCACACACACCGAGGAAACCAGAATTGAAAGAGACACGTGTACCCCAATGTTCATTGCAGCACTGTTTACAATAGCCAGGACATGGAAGCAACCTAGATGCCCATCAGCAGAGGAATGGATAAGAAAGCTGTTGTACATATACACAATGGAATATTACTCAGACATTAAAAAGAACACAGTTGAGTCAGTTCTAATAAGGTGGATGAAACTGGAGCCTATTATACAGAGTAAACTAAATCAGAAAGAAAAACATCAATACAGTATACTAACACATATATATGGAATTTAGAAAGATGGTAACGATAACCCTGTATGTGAGAAAGCAAAAGAGACACAGATGTATAGAACAGTCTTCTGGACTCTGTGGGAAAGGGTGAGTGTGGGATGATATGGGAGAATGGCATTGAAACATGTAAATTTTCATATGTGAAACGCATCACCAGTCCAGGTTCGATGCATGATACAGGATGCTTGGGGCTGGTGCACTGGGATGACCCAGAGGGATGGGATGGGGAGGGAGGTGGGAGGGGGGTTCAGGATGGGGAACACATGTACACACATGGCAGATTCAAGTCAATGTATGGCAAAACCAATACAATACTGTAAAGAAAATAAATAAATAAAACAGAAAAAAAAAGAAAGAAAGAAAGTGAAGTCGCTCAGTCGTGTCCGACTCTTAGCGACCCCATAGACTGCAGCCTACCAGGCTCTTCCGGCCATGGGATTCTCCAGACAAGAGTACTGGAGTGGGGTGCCATTGCCTTCTCCGTATCCTGCTACATAGTCTTACATGAACAAAAGTAACAAATGTTTTGGATTATACAAGAATTTACAGAAAGAATATCATTCCAGTAGGCACACGTTGAAAAAAACACTGCTGGAGGACAAACGTCAGCCTACTCAAAAGATAGATGGAGACTCTAGCACAAGGATTAACGTTGAAGACAGAAACCACTTAACTATAGGACTAAGATTAAAATAACCCTGGAAATTACAGTTAAAGAGTAAAACAGAAATCTTATAAGTAAAAACACAAAGGCTACATAACTAAAAAATACAGATAGGCAAGGAGAGAGAAGGTAGGACTTAATATAGATGTATCAATGTCTTCGTATTTTAAAGTGAGTCAGTCAGTTCAGTCACTCAGTCGTGTCCAAATCTTTGCGACCCCATGGACTGCAGCACACCAGACCTCCCTGTCCATTACCAACTCTTGGAGTTTACTCAAACTCATGACCATTGAGTTGGTGATGCCATCCAACTATCTCATCCTCTGTCGTCCCCTTCTCCTCTCACCTTCAATCTTTCGCAGCATCAGGGTCTTTTCAAATGAGTCAGTTCTTTGCATCAGGTGGCCAAAGTATTGGAGGTTCAGCTTCAGCATCAGTCCTTCCAACGAATATTCAAGACTGATTTCCTTTAGGATAGACTGGTTTGATCTCCTTTCAGTCCAAGGGATTCTCAAGAGGCTTCTCCAACACCACAGTTCAAAAGCATCAATTCTTCAGTGCTCAGCTTTCTTTATAGTCCATCTCTCACATCCATACATGACTACTGGAGAAACCATAGCTTTGACTAAAGTGGGTAACCAAAGGATATCATTTAAGGCTGATAACTCAGATGTATAGGCATATTTAAAAGTATAAAGCTAAACAAGCAAGAAAACAATATAACTAACTATAACTGGGAGAAGGAAGAACAGGCTGGAGAAAAAGGACAAAGGAGTAAAACGAAGAAGATTCATTTTTTTCTTTGCTCATGCAGAATCAACAGACACTAATTTTAAAAAATAAAGGATTGAGAGGTTGTCTGTAGCCATGATGATGACCCTGACTCAAACTCTGAGAACTAAACTACAGAAATGTTCACAGTTACATATAATCATGTTATTCTACAGTCCCAAGTGGATCAAGATGAACCAGGCTGTCAGCATATTTAAAGTGTGAAGATAATGTGTACCTGATTTAGGGTCCACACTACAGCTAGCCATGTGTCAATTATATCTCTAAAAGACAGGACAGAGACACATTTTCACCAGTTTTTGGTTACAACCAGAATAGAACTAGATCCCAAACTGTTAACTCTTACAATTTTTCCTATTAGCATCACTAGTATCACATCTAGCTATACTGCTTTTTTCTCCTCTTGAAAGAAGTACACTTAACCACTGAAACTTTTCTAAAATCCTATTATGGTTAACTAGTTTACATATAACTAAAAAAAAGATGAGTTCTGTTTTTTCCAGTTTTAGTGAGATATATAACATTGCATACGTTTTAGAAGTACAATCTGACTTATGTGTGTATTACAAAATGATTACCACAATAAGTTAACACCTATCACTTCACAACTTCACATCATTATAAATTTGCTTTCTTTTTTTTTTTTTTAATTTATTTATTTTTTTTATTAGTTGGAGGCCAATCACTTCACAACATTTCAGTGGGTTTTGTCATACATTGATATGAATCAGCCATGGATTTACACGTATTCCCCATCCCAATCCCCGCTCCCACCTCCCTCTCCACCCGATTCCTCTGGGTCTTCCCAGTGCACCAGGCCGGAGCACTTGTCTCATGCATCCCACCTGGGCTGGTGATCTGTTTCACCATAGATAGTATACATGCTGTTCTTTTGAAATATTACAGCATACTAACACATATATATGGAATTTAGAAAGATGGTAACGATAACCCTATATGCAAAACAGAAAAAGAGACACAGAAATACAGAACAGACTTTTGAACTCTGTGGGAGAATGTGAGGGTGGGATATTTTAAATTTGCTTTCTTATGATGAGAACTTTTAAGATCTACTGCCTTAGCAGCTTTCAAATACACAATATAGTATTGTTAAGTATAATCATCATGTTCCACACTACATCGTAAGGATTTATTAATCTTACAGCTGGAAGTTTGTAACCTTTTACCATCTTCACCCAATTTCCCCTACCTGCTACAACTCTGGCAACTACCAATATGCTCTGTTTCTATGAGTTTGTTTTTTTTTAATTCCACATTTTTTAAGTGAGATCATAGAGTATTTGTCTTTGTCAGACTTAGTTCACTTAGCATAATGCCCTCAGGGCTTCCCAGGCAGAGCTAGTGGTAAAGAACCTGCCTGCCAATACAGGAGACATAAGAGACGTGGGTTCAATCCCTGTGTCAGGAAGATGTACTGGAAGAGGGCATGGCAACCCACTCCAGTATTCTTGCCTGGAGAATCCAATGGACAGAGGAACCTGATGGGCTATAGTCCATAGGGTTGCAAAGATACACACAAACACACAATGTCCTCAAGGTCCATCCAGGTTGTCACAAATGGCAGTATCTCCTTCCTTCTTATGGCTGAATAATATTTGTGTGTGTTTGAGTGTGTTACTCATATTGTCTTTATCCACTGATCCATTGATGGACACTTAGGTTGTTTGTGTGTCTTGGCTAATGTAAATAATGCTTCAATGAACACAGGTATGCAGATATCTCTTTAGGATAATAATTTCTTTTCCTTCAGGTTTCATATTTAACCAAAAGTGGAGTTTCTGGATTATATGGCAGTTCTGTTTTCCTAATAAAATTTAATTCAAAAGAGTACTATTCCTTGTTCATGGAGAAAAGCTCCAATAGGCCTATGACTTTTCAGCTCAATAATAGTAGAAAAATCCTAACTTTACCTAAATGAAATCTTCCTACCTCAAGATGTGAGGTTGCAATGTAGAAGCTCCTTCTGCTAGCCTGTTTTCTCCTGAATCATGCTCTATCCTACATCCTTACTGTAGAAGCTCCATCCAGGTCAAAGAGGTGGGGACAGCTAACAAACAGATAGGGATAGTTCTTCCTTGACTTAACACAGCACTCTTCTGAGTCTGGACATAGAACCTGGCAGATAATTAAAGTGGACCATATCTCCTGGTTGCTTCAACACACCATCTCTTCTGTTGTTCCTATGACCCAGCAGGTGAAGCTCTGGTCTGTCTAGGACCAGGAGTTTAGGCTGCTAATTAGACTCTTCAACCTTTGGGCATCTGGCACTAGGCCTCCTGCTTATTTCTGCTTAGATTTCCACATCTCTCTACACAGTTCCATTGTACAAGACCCAAGTCTCCCTCATAATGCCCCACACCCATATGCAGAAACACTCATGCAATGCTTGCTCTGACCATCTCTGGAAATGTAGACCAATCTGGGAGCCAGGAGACAGGTGAAGGGGGAGAATTTATTTGTACTATATGTACACCGTGTCCTTTGGGTTTTCTTGTACTGAGTATACGTATTATCAAAATTCATGAATAACGTATTTTAAAAAACAAACTACATACTGGTAGAAAATATTTGCAATTCATGTATCAGCCAAATGACTTTTATCCAGAATATATAAAGAACTCTTATAAGTAGAATGACAAACAATAGAAAAATGAGCAGTATATATGAAGAGATACTTCATAAAGAAGATATATAAATGTCCAATAAACACAAACGAATGCTCAACCTCATTAATCATTATGGAAATATAAACTAAAACCATGATGAGATAACACTAAATACTCTCTCCCTCAAAAAAACTTCCATCCAAAACTTGTGCATAAATGATCATGGTAGCTTTATTCATTATTCATAAAAACTAGAAATATCCCAGAGGTATATGAATGGGTGAATTGATAAATAAAATGCAATACTACTATGCAATACACCAGAATGAGTACCGATACCAACAGGGATAAACCTCAAGATCATTAATTACACTGAGTAAAATGAGACTGACAAAAAAAGAACAGATCGTAAGATTAATTTAGAACTTCAAAAAGGCAAACTAATCTATAATGAGAAAAAGGAGATCAATACTGAGGGCAAGGGTAAAGAGAAAGATGAATTGTAAAGACATACAAAGGAACTCTTTAAGGTAATAGAAACATTCAGTGTCCTTATTTCATAGGTATATAAATATGCCAAAACTCATCACATTGTACCCTTTAAATAAATACAGTTCACTTTATGTAAATTACTGCTCAATACCTTTTTTATTGAAAAAAGAAACACAAAATCTTCTTTCAGTAAATAAAAGCTAGTGGCTAATCTGAGTTGTAAAAGAAATTTGCTATGTATTAAATATATTTTCTAATAAATTATCACAAATTCCCCCTCACAAAGCTGAAAAAAATGGGTAGGTTTTGCCCCAACTTTTTTTTAAATGTGAGGAAATTAAGCTTTGAGGAAGAAAGTTATCTCAATGTACACAAAGTAAGTAGGCTGAGATGTGGTTTGAATTCACTTCACAATGATCCCTAATTTAAATAGGCCTTTATGGAAATCAATCCTGAATATTCATTGGAAGGACTGATGCTGAAGCTGAAGCTCCAAAGTTTTGACCACCTGATGTGAACAGCCAACTCATTAGAAAAGACCCTGATGCTGGGAAAGATTGAAAGCAGGAGAAGGGGACGACAGAGGATGAGATGGTTGGATGGCATCACCGACTCAATGAACATGAGTTTGAACAAGCTCTGGGAGGTGGTGAAGGACAGGGAAGTCTGGTATGCTGCAGTTTTTTGTTTGCTTTTTTTTTTTGACTCTTTGGGGTCACAAAAAGTTAGACACAACTGAGCAACTGAACACCACCACCAAACCAATGGATAGAAAGAGTATTTCCCATCATAATTCTAATTTTTACCTATGCAAATTCCACCCTCATCACAATCTGAACAAATCCATTAGAAGAATACCAGGTCCTCAGATCTATTCTGCTTGGTTAAAATACGCTTTTCATCATCTCCAGTGTTTTCAAATGTCTAAATTGACAGATTTGATAGATACATTCTGGAAGTCTTTAGTGACTGATAATATATACACTGTCCTGGTGGAGAAAAGTTCTTTTCCTATATATTGCATATCAAAGAGCAAAATGCAATATACTATGCATTATAAAACACTATTTTTGTAAATGAAATATATGTAAAAGTTTATAAAGCAACCCAGATGTTCATCAATGGACAAATGGATTTTTTTTAATGTGGTACATATATTCAGTGGAATATTATTCAAACTTATAGAAAATCCTGTTACAACATGAACTTTGAAAAGTCATTCTAAGTGAAATACACCAGTCACAAAGAGACAAATACAGTATGATTCCACATATATGAGGTATCTTAAGGAGTCTACTTAGAAATAGAAAGCAGAATGGTGGTTACCAAGGGCTAGGACAAGGGGGCAGTGGCAGCGGGTAATTATTGTTTAATGGGTATAAAGTTGCAGTTTTGCAAAATGAAAATGTTCTAGAGATTTGGTGGCACAACAATGTTAACAGAACTGAACTATATAAACTTAGAAATGATTAGATTACAAAATTTTATGTTGTGTTTTTTAGCTAAATAAAAAGTAGTGTTTAAAAATTAATGTTTAAATTAAAAATTAAGAATTAGGAACATACTTCATCGAGAAAGTTATACCCATAGGTAGTACCTCTTGCTTACACCAACCATAAGGCCTTCTACTTACTGAATAATTTTAATACTCTATATTTTGAAAGAAGTATGTCATTGAGATCTTCAAATTCAAAGAATGTAGTTGTACATGACTTTCACATAATTCTGAAACTCTCCTCCATATTTTTAGTTATACTCCCATTTTCATTTCTAATTTTATGGGATTCTCCCCTTTCAGATTTATTAGCCTAGGATTTTGTCCCTCATATTTTTTTTTCAAGAAAAAGTATTTGCATTCACATGTAGTTTCAATGGATTTTTCTTTTCTAGTTCATTAATATCTCCTTATAGTCCTATTAAGTCCTTCCTCGGGTTTTCCCTTATGTTTATGATGTTCTAGCTTTGGAAGTAGAATGCTTAATAAAAGAAATTTTGTAGAACTATGAATTATTAATTTCCTTCTAATTAAATCTTGTCAATATCTCTTAGATTTGGACACATAATTCTCATTATTGTGATTTCTCTGACGCTGTGGCTTTTGTTTTCTTTCTCAAACCAAGAAGTTTTTTGAAAGAGTGTTCTGAATTGTCTAAGTATGCAAAAGGTTTCCACTTGTCCATTTATCATTAATTGCAAATATTACTGAATGCTGTACTATCTTTGATTTTTGGAATTGGGGTTTACATTGTAGTTAGCATGTGATTACATTTTTAATGTCCCACGGGTAAAGAACTTTTTCATAAATTGATTACTTCAACTTTATTAATTAATCAGACCCTCTATATTGTTATTTACATTTTGCCTTTTTATCCTTCATAGAAAAAATGATATATATTCTGTCCCCCTTTACAACTGGCATTCTGTAAGTTTTTCCTTGTATCTGGCAGTATTGAATTATTACATTTGAATGGATTTTATTTTGTGCATTAGGGTTCATAAATGTTACACTCTTACTATACATTGTACTCCTTACCAGTACTGTCAAACTGAACCGAGATGATGAAATCTTCTGTCATTACTATCTAGTGTTTTGACTATTGAGCACTTGGACACATGTGGCTGCTGAGCATTTGAAATGTGCCTAGTAGCTCAGTTGGTAAAGAATCCGCCTGTAATGCAGGAGATCCCAGTCCGGTTTGTGGGTCCACAAGATACCCACTCCAGTATTCTTGGGCTTCCCTTGTGGCTCAGCTGGTAAAGAATCCACCTGCAATGCAGGAGACCTGGGTTCGATCCCTGGGTTGGGAAGATCCCCTGGAGAAGGGAAAGATTACCCGCTCCAGTAATCTGGCCTGGAGAATTCCATGAACTGTATAGTCCATGGGGTCACAAAGAGTCGGACACAACTGAGTGACTTTCACTAGTACTATTGAGGAACTGAACTTTTCCAATTTAATTTTAATTATATTAAATGTAAAGTCACACAGCCACATTGTAGCTACCTTACTAGAGAAATGTTAAATTCATAATAAATTACCAGCATCATCTTATGAATTTGGTTGCTTTAGGTTCCACCTTATTAATTATATGTCTTCTATCTGGATTTGCTGAGATATAGATAGATATTTCTTCTTTATTGTGTCTTTTATAAAATACAGAAGCTATAGTTGAACACTGTTTCTGAACTCCATCTGAGAATCTTTGTCCTATAATAGAAATGTTTCATTCATATTTAATAGCATCACTTGGTTTTACTTCTGCTGTTGTATTTGAATTATGCTTTCTTCCTATCTCCTTTTTTAAATATGGATTTTGTTTTTTTTCTGCTTTAGCAATTTGAAAGTATACTTTCTGCTTTTAACTCTGTAAGAGGTTATCCTTAAAACTAAAATAATTTGAATCTATAACTCTCCTTGAAATAGTATCTACTAATTCCTTCTGTGCTTTCCTACCGCATGCCCATTTCTTCCAGTTAACAGTGGCATAGTGTGAGATTTTAGACTGAGTTTTGTATTTTCAATGTTTAAAATATTATCTGTTCTTTTGAGAATTATTAATGATTTGTGCATTCTATTTTTTATAATCTTACCTACAAAATTTTTAGAATAATTCTATGTCTAAATGGAGTCATTGTATTCATCAACATTTTTATAAACATAATCCACACTCTTAAAGTCTTTATTTTTCAGTTTTCAGTTGCTTTGAATTCTATTTTTAGTTGCCCACCTCCTTTTCCAAAGATTCTGCAGAAAGTATATTTTCCAAGCTCTTACATTTCTGAAGGTATCTTTATGTTACACTGTCAGGGTAGAGAACTTTTTGGATAAAATATTTTTATATCAAAAATGTAAGTATCACTCCATTGTCTTATCACATTTAATATTATGTGAAAATCTAATCATCCCATTTTTTTTTACTTAGAGGTGAGTTGGGGTTTTTTGTTGTTTCTTTTTTCTTTTTGTTTTTGTTTTTTTTTTTTTTGAGTGGGTGCCTATAGATTTTTTTTCTTTCATCTTGAAATTCAGGACATAGGACATTCACCAGGATCATTTAGATGTCAGTCACATCTTATTAGTTTGACTGGTACTTGGTGATACCTTTTGATCTGCAGATTCAGCCATTTCTTTATTTGAGATGTTTTCTCCTATTATTGTTTCTATTGCATTTATCCTTATCTTCAGATATATAGATTAGCCACGTGTTGTTTCTCCATTCTCTAGTCCATTATTCATATTTTTATCCCTTGTTCTTTTTCTCAGCATTAATTGCTGATTTTATTTCCCACATCTACAAACCTGATCCCTATTGTTTCTGGTTTAGTTTTTTTATTGATGGTTGACTATTTTTGGTACACAAAAATAGCAATTTCATATGGTTTGAACTAATCCAAGAACAGTTACTGCAGAGACAATGGTTATGGCAACTAAAAATACACTTAATTAATGTGGAAATGATCAAACAGATTGTGGTACAATACATTCATATCATGAACTACTGTCATTAAGAGAATTGGGTAAAATTCAGCAAATCCATTAGTACTGGTTAATAAACAAAAGATACAGAAAATGTATAACATACTAATCAATATTATAAAATAATGACCAAACTTCTGTGTGTGTGTCTCTGTATGTTTGAATTATGTGAAATTAATCTACAGAAATGCATCAGGCTGTTAACTTTGGTCATCTTGGGCAAGATAACAAGAAGAGGAGGTAAGGACAAGCTCTTCAAAAGACATCCTTAAACAACAAAGAAAGCATTAGATTATGACGCCATTTACGAAGAGTAACATATGTACATATACACATATATAACATGTGTATATATACACATGATGAGCCACACAAAAGGATGATCATTCTAAGACGGTTATCTTAGGGGAGTAGGATTTTAGATGCTTCTTTCTTCTGTTTTTCTCCATCCCAACACACACACACACACACACACACACACACACACACACAATTTAGAAAACAAATATAACGCTCACACTTCAAAATGCCCACAGCATAACAATACTGGCAAAGAAACCTTTACTTCACTTCCTCTATTTAGTGAAACTTCTCCACCCATGGCCAGACTCAGACCAGCGTCCTTCACAATATGACAGTCTCTACATCAGAGTCCTGCTACCTTCCCTTTTAGTTCTGGCTCTTCCAAATTACAGAGAGATTGTGAAGTCCAGGAATTTTTCAATTTATTGAGAAGCTGGGATTCTCTTGCTGAGTGGGGAGTTAGAGGACATTTTCCAATGTTTTTCTTTCTTTGTTGTTTACCAATTTGGTCCACACCTGCACTCCGTCTTGACTATTCCCTCCTTTTTCACACTTCAGGATAAGACAGGTTTCCTGTGCTTTTAAAATTTCCTCAGTCCTTCCAGAATATCCTTATTTCTTAAACTCCCTATTTATTTCTAAGCTTCATATATTTTAAGTCCACCTTACCTTTCTAGAATCTCAGCCTCCATTTTACCTTTCTAGGCAGTAATTCTAGCGATTCTTGCTACAAGGAAGTTTAATACTCCATTTCACAGGGCCTGAGGTAACCAACCAATCTCAACCCCTTGAGACTGCCATGGCCCTTGGACCACATTTTAACTAGTACCAAAGCTTTAAAAGCCTTTACTCATCTTTAATACAGGCCCCCTGTGCCCTCAGCATTATATCTTCCCACCCCATCAATATTTTATGGAATCTAAATTAAAGGCTGTTTTCAAACTCTTAATTGTAAAGCATTACTTTCAATTTTCATAATGACTAAGACCAAATTTAGCTTCTGGCATTGCTTAGGCTCTCCCTAGTTAGAGAGAGGCAAGGGCTGTTTAAATCTATAATCTTAGTTTCAATCCACACTCTATAATTTTCTGGAATGATGGCTCTGACAAGAAAATGCCTGGAAAGACACCAACCTCTGGGTCTCACAACTCTGCAAAGGACACTGACAGACTTCAACAAAAGGTTTGCAATGAGTAAACACTGAGGCAGGTTTCCGAATGAATCAGACACCTTCCTGTTTGGCCTACGGTTTTTCAAATGAGGGCTGAGAGCTTCTGTATACTATGTAACCTTCACCTTTCACCTCATTGGCATTGGTCCCCCAATCACAGAGCATCAAGCAGGCAATTAAACACTGCCCCGATTCAACTGCACCTGCGCAGTAGAGACCTGCTGCCTACTGGGCTCCAGCACAGGAGAGCTATAGTGAGAAGCCTTCTGGAAGTGAACCAAATAGACTATAACTAGCTGAGCTCCATTTGAACCATTTCAAACCAAATCACAAAGCACTGGCAGTCCTGACTATTTGTGGCTCAGCATAGGTAGCAGCTACACAGGATGAACAGAGTTAATGTGAGCAATATTACAAAGAAAGAGAATGAACAGGGAAGCCCTAAAAATCTCTTCTTCTCCCACCACCAAACAAAAATCTGTTCCTCACATTTTTGCAAAGAGTCTTTAGGTTGCCATCATAGGAATTACTCTGTTAGGTTGAAAGCATTGAATGTCTTTGTTAAAATTTAACAGAGAAACCAAGAAAAGGTACCTCAAACCATTATAAAATAAGTCATAGGGCCCTTAATTTGTTAGACGTATTAAGCAGTTTCCTAGAAAAACCTAATAATATCTCATATCTATAAAAGGCCTTAAAAACTACTCATTGTAACTTTCTGTGCTCATATCACTCAGATGACACAAGGCGGGGCGGGGGGGGGGTAGGATCTATTACTATCTTTGTTATTTGGTAAGGAAATTGAGACCTAAAGAGGTAAGGTGACTCCATCCAGCTAGCAACTGACACCTGAAATAAGAGTAGGTCAAAGGACAATGAAAATTTCAGAGAAGGAATTCGGGAAGATCCTGAACACTAGGGGGCAGGCTAGGGTAGGGCCCCCTGGTAACATTGAGTAACCTCAGAACACTGAAGACCAAAGCTTTGGCTGACAGAGAAGGGGAAGTGACCGGGTAGCATGGTTCTGTCCATGGCATTACAGTATGCACACCATCATTCAAGGATCTTTCAAAAAACACAGCATATCGTTAGATCTGCCAATATCCACAAATAAAGTAACACAGATTTACTCTACTGAGAATGAAACAACCTGGATTCTGGTGCCAGGTTCTACTAATTACTAGCTACATGACTATTTGTGCATTTTCCTATCTATCTCTTTGAACACTGGCAAAAGAAGAGGAGCCATAAATAATTTAAAAGACCACAGGATCTGGGACAAGAAGACAGGCTCCTTTCAACACTTAACAAAAACATTCAGTATATGCCATGCACTAATCTAATCTCTAGGGAATACAGAGGAGAACATGACAGACAAAAGCCCTGTTCATATCAAACGTACGTTCAAATGGCAGAGAAGACAGACAATAACCAAACAAATAAGCAATCTGAAAGACATCTGCAAATGATATGGGCTATGGAGAAAATGGATTTTAAGGCGACTGCAAAAACCTGGGGCAAGTGACTTCTCTGCACCTTCACCCCACCTCATTTTTAAAAGAATGTTAATGACTCATGCCTCGCCTACTCCAAGGACTTGCTGTAAGGATGGAATGAAAGTAGGGATTGGAGAGCTCACTGTACAATGCAAATTGTTTACATAACCTTTACCAGGGAGGAAGAAAAATCCTGACCACTTTACTGCTGAAAGCAAGCAAAGAAACTGAGCGGGCCAGAGATTCAGTTGTTTCTAAAGACAAGGCATAAAGGGGCATGTTCATTAACAAGATATAAAAGGAGACCAGTACCTAAGGCTAATTCATGTTGATGTTTGACAGAAAACAACAAAATTCTGTAAAGCAATTTTCCTTCAATTAAAAAATAGATTAAAAAAAAAGGGAGACCAGTCAACATAGACCACAATGTTCTACTAGGTGGGTAAATAGAACTGAGAGTTGGAAGAAAATGAATTGAGACCCAAGCTAAATCAGACAAAGTTCTCCTTTCATATATTTGGTTTTTATTGCTGGAATTGATAGGATATGCAAAAGTGAAAATCGATCCAGTTATCAGTGAATGGCCTCAAAGTCTCCAACTACAATAAAGGCCAAAGTCTTCTTGATTCTTTCAAGCAAATTCTTATCATGCAGACACTCACACTGAGTGTTTTCTACCACAGCTGGAGGCAGAGATCTGAGCCTGGATAAGAGGAGGCACAGACTAGAGTGTCTAGATGGAGGGGCACATCATAAGCACATGTTTTGTTAACGCACAGTTGAAGCATGCTAGGTGCCAAACAGAGAGACAGAACACCAAAAACAAACTTCCAGGCCTACTCAACTAAGACAGTGCTGGCCAGCAGCTTAGCAACATGCTAGAAGACCAGTTATTTAAGTCTTGCTTCTCTCACATCTGTAAGTAGCCCTGCTAGAGCAGTGGTTCTTCACCTTGGCTGGACTTTAAAATCTTTAAAAGAAGCCAATACCTACACCTGCTCTCAAAAGCTTGGATTTAATTAGTCTACGCTGTGACCTAGGCACTGTTACTCTTTTCAGCTGCCCAGGGGCTTCCGATGTACAGCCAGGTTGGAAGAAGTATGTCTGCAACTGGTTTGAATGGTCCCCTCAAAGTTTGATTTGAACAACATCTCCCACTACTTATGTTCTTTCAGCACTTCCACTTGCTAGTGGTACCCAAAAGACCACAAATGAAAGGAGAGGAAAAAAGAGGGCATTCACATATACCCATCCAAAGTCCCATGACCTCTCTCATCTCCCTGTGACATGGTCCCTACCCCACCATATGCCTCTCTTATTAGAATATGCATCCCACGCGTCATGGGTCACTAGCAGCTGAACACGGCATTTCTCCACCCAAAGCCAAAGAGTGTTGTTTAGCTGTCCCTATCTCTCAACCTGTGCCGACAGGGATCCTGCCTGTACTTTCCAATTTAGTGTCCACTGAATCGTTCCCATCCCCACTGAACGCAGTTGTTACCTTGGAGATGAGACAAGAGGGCAAAGGGAGAAGGTGGGAAAAGAAGGAAAGAATATGACCAAAGAAAGAGGAAGAGAGAGAGGAAAATGAAGGTAGAAAAATGAGTCGTTCCCATCCCAGAACACAAGGAAAGCCATCAGAAATAAAGAACTTTTAGATCTGTAAAAGACCTTAGAAATCACCTAATCTGGTTTCTCAAAGAGTGGACCTTAAACCATACAGATTCCCTTTGAGTTATTTCTTAACCTGATGATTCCTGGCCCTAATCTAAACTTACTGACTCAAAGGATAAAAACTAGACGATGACCCCAAATCTGAATTTTTAAACACTCCTTTGCATAGTTCTTATGCACCTTAAAGTGTGAGAACTCCTAATCTACATTCCCTTTTTAATAAAGGAGACTAAGGTTCAGAGAAAAGAAGGGATCTGCTTAAGATACACACAAATCTAATTAGTTGCTGAGATGGGATTTGAACCTAGGTTTCCAACTCATAGTCTAGTGCTACTTCTACTATCCTCTGTAGGTGTTACCACTGCTGCCAGTGCCAAAACATATGAACACCAAGATGCATTCTGCTTGGTCCAGAAAAAATCTCTATCCAGTATTAAACTTCCTTAGATATCCTATAAGTCTTTGCTAAAACACATACATGATTAAAAACAGCAGCAGAAACAATGACCCCTATCCCCCTCAAAAAAAAGCCCTTTGTACAAGGCAGAAATGAGTGGTAATGTTGCAAAGCATTTCCCTTCTCAGGGCTATTTACATAATCAACTAAATTCCCCAAAGCTGCAATACCCCAACCACCCAAGTCATGACTCAAAAATGACAGAAATGCCGGCATCACATGAACCACAGGTGAGAAGTTTGAGGGGCAGAAAGTCATTTCTTCATTTCTCTCAATTCCTATTATGCATAAAGCCTGTCCTGACTAGCAACAATTTTAGAGAAAGCTAGTTTTAAATACAGCAATATTTTTGTTATTATCTCCTGGGGACTCTATGGGTCAAATATCTAACATCTTCACCAGAAGTACTCTGAATTGCTCACTGGTCACTCAGAAGGAGCTTTTTCATCACCTTTCCTGAAGTGGCCACCTGATACTGAGAAGGTATTTCTATCTAGATTTATGGCTCTTGAACTCAGATGATCCATCCAGCTGATTATAATTTTATATTATACAAGACTGGATTCCTTAGGGCCCTGTTGGCCCAGACTTTCTAATTGGCATCTGCTGAGACTGACATTCCATCACCTGCTGGAGCACATGTATCTGAATAACCTTCACGCACTGACATAAACTAGGAATCAAAGACTGGCTGAGGCATTTGGATACATTAAAAACATGCAGGGCTTGGGATTCAGTTCAGAGACCATAGCAAAGACTCAGAAGATTCAGAAGCACATGACTCCACCCGTACCCAATATCTGAACAATGCAGTGAAACATTCCAACAACCTAGGGAAACACACAATTTTGTAGCCATCCGAAAGATTAAAAACATTAAACAAATCAGTCATGTAACTGTGAATCAAATTGTAGCTCTAAGTGCTCCATAACTATATAAACATTAGAAAATTTTGTTATGATTGAAATTTGAAACAAAAATAAACTATGAGTATCACATCATGGAAAAGTCTTTCACCATGACAGAATGTACACTCCAAATGTGTTTAGGGGCAGTAAACCTCTGTTCAAAGGTGAAATGTCCTCTAGCTAGCAAAGAGGCATTTATTGGGAGATTACTATATGAAGAAATAAAAAGTCTGGGCCCCTAGCCTAGAGCTATTTATAAAATACTTTAGAAGATATAATATACAAAATGAAATTACAGGAGAGAAAGCAAACAGCCTAATAGATAGCCTGCCCTATAGGCAATAAACAACTGTCTGTGACAAGATTACCAGATTATGTGCCTTGTCTGAGCATGGACAAGTGAGTTATTCTCTCTTCGGTTGTCTGTCCCCTTACCATCTTCTCTCCTTCTTCTTCTCCCCTCACCACTTCCCCCTACTCCCCTGCCCTCCCCACTCCACCCCCGCTTCCTCTCCCTGGACACACACAGACACACACACATACACCCCAAGAATGCAATCCAACAGAGCAAAGACTGAAACCTGTTATTTTGACAAATTATGTTTTGATACCATACTCATTTTCTAAACATTTCCATGTTGTTTCTAAGAGACTATATGATATAGTTTGTGAAATCCTGGGACCATTCCCACATTGACTGAAATTTCTGACATTAGTAAAACTTTAAGGCAATGAGTTACCTCTTATTTGAGGTCAAAGGACATAATTAAATTTGTATAAGGAGAGGGTATGATATTATAATCTATTGAAAAAAATTTATCTGGTAGTAATGAAGAACATGAGCTCTAGAATATGACTGCCTGAGTTGACAAGTCCAATGAGTTCTTATCACTTCTTGTCTGTGAAGATTTCTTTAAATTCACTGCAGGCAAGCTTTTTTCCCATCACTACTTCACAAAACTGCTCTTGCTAAGGTCAAGTATGATCTTATGTTACTAAATCCAATGGCAAATTGTCAGTCCTCACCTTATTTGAATTTTAGTAGTAATTACCATCATCTCTCTCCAACTTGAAGTAGTCTTTGTCTGAACTTCAGGTCAGCACACTCTCCTGGTCTTCCTCTTACCTTCTTAGTTTCCCACTTTAGCTCTCATTCTCGTCCCAATCTCTGTATGCTTGAATGTCCAAGGGCTTAGCCTAGAAATTTCTTTTCTCCTTTTGTACTCACTTTTGCTGATCTCCTTCAGTCTCACTGCATCTAATCATTGAGCTCTCTCAAATTTGTAATTCCAGCTAGTGTACCTCCCCTGAACTACATATATATATATATGAGAGAGAGAGAGAGAGAGAGAGAGACATTTCCATAATACCTCACACCTGGCTGTCTGAGAGGCCTCTAAAACCTAACATATCCAAAACCTAACTCCAGTTCTTCCCTCTTAAGCTTGCTCCTCCCACCATATCTTCCATCTGAGCTGTTGGTAACTCCTTTCCAATCACTCAGGCCCAAAACTCCTTGTCATTTTTAATTCCTATTTTTCTCACAGCCCAATCCATTTGGTTACCAAATCCCACTGGCCTACCTTAATAATATTTCCAAAATTCAACCACTTCTCAAGTCCTCCACCATATCACCGTGGTCTAAGTCACTATCCTCTCTTACATGAATTCTTTATAATAGCCTCCTAGCATCTCGCTGCATTTGTTTCTCACTGTTCCCTACAGTTTGTTTTGAACATAGCAGCTGGGGATCCTATTAAAATGTAAGTCAGATCATATGCCTCCTCAGCTCAAAACCCTCCAATGACTTTCTCACTCAAGAGTAAAAGCTAAATCTTTACAAGGCCTACCAAGAGCCTTTCTCCCCTCACTGTTTTCTTTCTGACCTTATATCCTACTATGCTGCACCTAACTCACTCTTCCCTAAGTATGCTGGCCTCCTTGCTCTTCCATGAATGAACTAAGCAAGACTCCACCTCAGTTATGTGCTTTATGTTCACTCTACCTGGAAAACTCTGACCCCACGTATCCACGTGGATCCCTCCCTCAACTATTTCAAGGTTTTGCACAAATCTAATTATCAGTGAGGCGTATCCTAGCCCTATTTAATACTGTAACTGCACACTCCATCCTAGCCTGATACACCTTCCCTCAATTATTTCCCTCCAACATATTATAAACTTGATTTTTCTGTTTATTGTCTATCTCCAGAAATACACACCGGAATATAAGCTAAATTAGAGTATGAACTACCATCTGCTTTGTTCACGGTCATATCTCCAGCACCAAGAATTATTCCTGGAATTTGAAAAGTGATGAACAAATAAATGATCTCAGGTAAGTTAAACTAAACTGTCTGTGTCAAATTTGACTCATTTGCCAAGTGCAGAGACCACTGCTACCTATCTCATAAAGTTGCACTGAAGATTAAGTGAGTAAATACATGTAAGGTCTTTGGCAAACTACCTCAACAAGCATTCAATATTTGCAGCTATTTATTACTATGGGGCTTCTCTGGTGGCTCAGTGGTAAAGAACCTGCCTGCAAATGCAGGAGTCGTGGGTTCAATCTCTGGGTCATGAAGATCCCCCTGGAGAAGGAACGCAAACCACTTCAGTATTCTTGCCTGGGAAACCCCATGGACACAGAAGCCTGGGGGCTACAGTCCATGGGGTTGCAAAGAGTCGGACATGATTTAGCGACTGAGTATGCATGCACATTGTTACAGTGATTCACGAAGAGGATACAAATATGTACAGGAAAGGAAGGAGAAAGGACATAGGTCAGGAACTTTGAAATCCAGGCCCCTAATGTCTAATGAGGGGATGTGGGGTAGGATGGAGGACATAAAACACCTCAGTCTTCACTGGAGACTTTAGGGAATGTATGAGATTTGCATAAAAGAAAGTACATGTGATATATGTGATAAATGATATGATACTGCCTTAAGGTGACCGTGAGCCTGTCTATGGGCCCACTTTTCCATTCAGGTTGTAGCAGCAAAAAGTTGTTGATTAAGTATCCTGGCTGTTCCTATGACTGAGCTAACACCCAGGAAATAGTCAAAGGGCTTTCTTTAGCTCTTTATAAGTTGCCAAAGAAATATCACGTTTTATTTTCCAAATAGAAATGGAGGAAATTCCATAAGGAAAAGAAGCATAAATTTCAACTAAGAAGAAGTTATTAGAGGGCAGAAGTAGTAAAATTTTAAGAATTTAGAAACATGTAGTGATAGCTTTTATGAGGCATTCTGCCTTCCTTAAGTTCAGGGTTTATATACAGCCTTAAATTAAGCTTTGCAGATTTTGACAGTGCTAGTTCAGAGTTTGGATATTTTCTTACTGCCTTATTATGCTGGGAAAGGGGCCATGGGCAGTTTTCTTTCAGCACCTGAAAACATTTCTATAAAAAATTCATCAACCATTAATTTGTTTCAATGACACATTTAGCTTTTCAATTCCAAGGCTGCAGCTGCTGCCATATTGTGAAGAAAACATTTTGAAGTGATTTTCCTCTGCCTGCTAAAGAGCAAGCATGGTCTGACCTAACCCCTGAGACACTTCCACACAATTTTTTTTCATTTATTTTTATTAGTTGGAGGCTAATTACTTACTTCCACACAATTTTAAAAGGAGCAGAATACTCAGAAAGAATACACAATGGAAAAGACATAGAGACACTGCCAAAGTCCCCTTTCAAGGGAGAGGGTCTGATCACCAAGTAAGTAACCAGGACAAGTAGGGGTGTGAAATGAGGTTGAGGGGAAACTAGAATTGACAGTGGAGGAGGTAGATATTGAGAATCAGAGGCAGCCTTGAGATCATCCACCTTTGGGGGAGCTGGAATTTTCTCCACTAACCTTCCTCTTCTAAGTTCTCTCCAGAAAGAGAGGTCTATAGAATCCTGGGAAATCCACACCTGAAACACATTAGAAGAATTGAATCTAAGCCAACAGGGGGCAAACACTACAATACACTGCTCCTGTGGAATACCTATTGTTCCAGTAGCTGGAGCTACCTTGGCAGACATCCTTCAGCTTTTAGGCCCTTCAGAGATTACCTCAACCAGAGAAAATCGTCTTGCCCAAAGTCATGATCCTTCTTGGGGCAGCCATATCCAATGACTGATTAATGAGCTTCCCTCTAGCTCAGTCAGTAAAGAATCTGCCTGCAGTGCAGGAGGCCCACATTCGATTCCTGGGTCGGGAAGGCCTCCTGGAGAAGGAAATGGCAATCCACTCCAGTACTCTTGCCTGGAGAATCCCATGGACAAAGGAGCCTGGCAGTCTACAGTCCATGGGGTCACATGAGTTGGACACAACATAGCAACTAAACCACCATAATGGCCAAGCCTTTCTGAACCAAGTAAGGAAAACGCTGAAGGACATTTTTTAGCTCCAGATTTCCCTAGCTAAAGATTCACTAAGGCTGCTGAGCCTGTAGCTCAGATTCTCTGGCTATCCATTCCTGCTTCTTTCCTTTCCCTTTCAGACACGTTGATACCAAGACAACTCCTCAATAAATATCCTATAACCTATATGCCATCTCAGAGTTGCCTCCTAGGGAACCTAACCGATGAAAACACAGGCAATGATGTCAGAAATGTTCAGTATATTCTAGTTCATTAAACATGGATTCAATGTTCATTGAAGACTTTTTCTAGGTATGGGGGATAGATCACTGAACAAGTTTCTGCTGTCATGGAGCCTGTATTTTAGTGAGGGGTAGCAAACAATGGACAAATTAGCAAATGAATAATATATCAAATAATGATAAACATTATGAGAAAAAAATGATAAAGGAGCATGTGAGAAACTAAAGGTATGGTTAATATAGATTGTGTGGTCACAAATGTCCTCAATGAGAAAGTGACATACAAGACAGACTATCATATAAACATATTACAGAAAGAGCATTCCAAGCAGTTGGAACCATAAATGCACAGGTCTTACGGTGCAAAGGAACTAGGCATGTTCTTGAAATTGAAAGAAGGTCCATGTGACTGGAGTAAGAGGAAAGTAGTAAGAGATGAAGGTGAAGAGGTAGCCAGGGGTCAGATTATGGTAAGTATTCTAGGTTTCATTCTATGTGTATTTGGAAGTTATCAGAATATATAAAGCAAGACATGAGATAATCTGGTTTATATTTTTATGATATGACTCTAGCTACTGTGAAGGAAAAAAATTAAAAGGAAAATAAAAATGAGAAAATCAATTAGAAGGCTACAGTGGAAGTCCAGGGTTAGAGAAAATGGTGGCTTGAATTGGGTAGCAAGAATGGATATGAAAAAAGGTGTGGAGATCGTAGATATATTTTAGAACTATTGTATGCAAGCTTGCTGATGAATTAGATATATATAAAGGATAAGGGAGAGAGCCCTTAGAGAAGATTCTGATTTGGAATTGAAACATCAAATTATAGTTCATTGGGCTTCCTCCCCCGCACTCCACTCAAGTCCTATGCTGAGTGCTCAAGAGGTCAAATTGATGAATCATGTGAGGGCCCCAAATTCAAAGAGCTGAGAGACAGGGTATAGGAGATTATACACACCACACACACATACACATAAACAGACACCTATATACACACATACACATATATATGACTGTAAAGTGAGTTAGGAAGCAGGACATGCCAAAGAAATACACATTTTTTATTGTCCTCTACTTGCTTCATGCATGTTAACCTTGTTCCTCAGTCTGACACATATGTGTTCTTGCTATGAACCTATGCAATTATTTGGTATTAAAGAGATACATGGCTTCCCTGGTAGTTCAGATGGTAAAGAATCTGCCTGCAGTGCAGGAGACCAAGGTTCGATCCCTGGGTCGGGAACATTCCCTGGAAAAGGGAATGGCAACCCACTCCAGTATTCTTGCCTGCAGAATTCCATGGACAGAGGAGCCTGACGGGCTATAGTTTATGGGGTCGCAAAGAGTCAGACACAACTGAGCAACTAACACATACAAAGAGATACATATTAGTTGCTGGATTAACCAGCAGCTCTCTCCAGGATATTTGTGAATGCCTTATTCTTTAAAAAAAAATCGAAGCAAATAACTATTTTACATTTGCCATGAAATGGTTTAAGAATCTCGGTGATAAATTTGTGTTCTGTCTAAAAGTGGGGTAAATGAATTATTTTGTCTCAATTAACCAATGAGCCTCTATTCAGAAAAAGAAGGCGGCACTAGTTCAGTTTATTATGGACCATAGCAAAGACTAGCTCTTCCCCAATATCCTTTCCCTACTTCCTTCTTAGAAATATAACTTCTAGGTTTTAGCTGGAGACATGGCCATCACAACAAAAGACTGTATTTTCCAAATCCCTTGAACGGCCATATGACAAAGTTCTGTCCAAAGGATGAGAATAAAAATGCCCTCCCAACACCTTCTCCTTCCAAATGACCACAAAGTGTCCATCCTATCTACAGTTAGAACATCACTTTTGAACTAAGGCAGAAGTAAAGTCCTGGACCTGATGGATTCATAGGTGAATTCTATCCAACATTTATAACAGATTTATCACCAATGTTTCTCAAACTTTCAAAAATGAACTCAAGAGAAAGGAATACTTCATAACACATTCTATGAGGCCAGTTCAGTTCATTCATTCAGTTGTGTCTGACTCTTTGAAACCCCATAGACTGTAGCACACCAGGCTTCCTTGTCCATCACCAACTCCCAGAGCTTGCTCAAGCTCATGTCCACTGAGTCAATATAAAGACAGATAAAAACATCACCAGAAAAAAAAACAGACTCATATACCAAATATAAATTCAAAACTCCTCAACAAAAAATTAGTAAATTGAACCAAACAGCATATTAGAAGGATTACTCACCATAACCAAGTGAAATTTATACCAGGAATGCAAGAGTGTTTCAACAAAAGAAAACCAGTGTAATACCTCACGTTAATAGAATAAAGAGGAAAAAACCACAGATCATCTAAATTAAAGCAGAAAAGGCATCTGACAGAATACAGCACCCTTTCATGATACCAACTCTCAGAAAACAAGAATATTTTACTGCAACAAAAAAATTCAGGTTTAAATACTGGTTCTGCCACTAAATGTATGCAGTTGAGCAAGTCCTTCAATCTTTCAGCACCTCTTATAAAAGTGTTGAGGTAGTTAAGTTCTCAAAACTTCATGTGGTGCATGTAAGGAACTTTGCAAAATATCTGGAACAGAGCAAGTCCTCAATAAAAGTTAAATATTATTATTGGTGCTTCCCTGATGGCTCAGACGGTAAAGAATATGCTATATGTAGACACTGGCTCAATCCCTGGGTCAGGAAATTTCCTAGAGAGGCATGGCTACCCACATGCAGTTTCTTGCCTGAAGAATTCCATGGACAGAGAAGCAGTGGGCTACAGTCCATGGGATCAAAAGTAGACACAACTGGGGACTAACACACACATTGCTTCCTGCTGGCTCAGTGGTAAACATTGCTGGAATGCAGGAGACATAAGAGACATGGTGTTCAATCCTGGGTCGGTAAGATCCCCTGAAGAAGATTGGCAACCCACTTCAAGTATTCTTCCCTGGGAAATCCAAAGACAGAGGAGCCAGGTGGGCTACTGTCCATGGGGTCTAAAGACTCCATGGGGTCTCAAAAGACTCAAAGATGATTTAGAAACTA
>NC_057419.1:130640923-130711222 GCF_019320065.1 Cervus canadensis | reverse complement strand
ATGGACACCTTCTCTTCGACAAAGGAGACAAGGATATACAATGGAAAAAAGACAACCTCCTTAACAAGTGGTGCTGGAAAAACTGGTCAACCACTTGTAAAAGAATGAAACTGGAACACTTTCTAACACCATACACAAAAATAAACTCAAAATGGATTAAAGATCTAAATGTAAGACCAGAAACTATAAAACTCCTAGAGGAGAACATAGGCAAAACACTCTCTGACATAAATCACAGCAGGATCCTCTATGACCCACCTCCCAGAGTAATAGAAATAAAAGCAAAAATAAACAAATGGGACCTAATTAAACTTAGCTTTTGCACAACAAAGGAAACTATAATAAGCAA
This sequence comes from Cervus canadensis, assembly GCF_019320065.1. Classification (NCBI taxonomy): domain Eukaryota; kingdom Metazoa; phylum Chordata; class Mammalia; order Artiodactyla; family Cervidae; genus Cervus; species Cervus canadensis. Next base: position 130,710,873 of record NC_057419.1, on the reverse strand, counting down.
GGTGAAAAGACAGCCTTCAGAATGGGAGAAAATAATAGCAAATGAAGCCACTGACAAATAATTAATCTCAAAAATATACAAGCAGCTCATGCAGCTCAATTTCAGAAAAATAAATCAAAAAATGGGCCAAAGAACTAAACAGACATTTTCTCCAAAGAAGACATACATATGGCTAACAAACACATGAAAAGATGTTCAACATCACTCATTATCAGAGAAATGCAAATCAAAACCACAATGAGGTACCATCTCACGCCGGTCAGAATGGCTGCTATCAAAAAGTCTACAAACAATAAATGCTGGGAAGGGTGAAGAGAAAAGAGGGTTTCCTCTTACACTGTTGGTGGTAATGCAAACTAGTACAGCCACTATGGAGAACAGTGTGGAGATTCCTTAAAAAATTGGAAATAGAACTGCCATACAACCCAGAAATCCCACTGCTGGGCATGCACACCAAGGAAACCAGAATTGAAAGAGATATGTGTACCCCAATTTTCATCACAGCACTGTTTCCAGGATATGGAAGCAACCTAGATGTCCATCAGCAGACGAATGGATAAGAAAGCTGTTGTACATATAAACAATGGAATATTACTCAGCCATTAAAAAGAATGCTTTTGAATCAGTTCTAATGAGGTGGATGAAACTGGAACCTATTATACAGAGTGAAGTAAGTCAGAAAGAAAAACACCAAAACAGTATACTAATGCATATATATGGAATTTAGAAAGATGGTAACGATGACCCTATATGTGAGACAGCAAAAGAGACACAGATGTAAAGAACAGTCTTTTGGACTCTGTGGCAGAAGGCAAGGGTGGGATGATTTGAGAGGGTAGCATTGAAACGTGTATATTATCATATGTGAAGCAGATCACTGGTCCAGGTTCCATGCATGAGACAAGTGCTCAGGGCTGGTGTACTGGGATGACCCTGGGGGATGGGATGGGGAGGGAGGTGGGAGGGGGGTTCTGGATGGGGAACACATGTGCGCCCATGGCTGATTCATGTCGATGTATGGCAAAAACCACTACAATATTGCAAAGTAATTAGCCTCCAATTAAATAAATAATTTTAAAAAAGAATTTACTGATTGCTTTTTTCTTTGCTAAACAAGTTAACTGATGCTAATGCTTTACCAGATGTGCCCAAAGGGCCAAAAGAGAATTTTGAAACCTAAATGTAGATACCCTTTGTGACATTTTAGTTGGTTCTTCCTATCAATTACAATAATACTTTCTTCATTCACTATATTGCTATGAAAATTATCATCTACAAAATGCTTCAAGTTATAAGGGTTAAGTATCATTATATAGTTATACATCCAGAATTCCTTTATTAACTATGCAATTTTTCTCATTACACAGGTGAAATACAATAAATTTAATCTTAGTTATCTTTCATTCCATCAGTGAGTTCATATTTAATACAGTTTTGAGAACCAAAATGAAAACCTGAATTCCCCTACAATTTACAGGTTCTCAATTAAAGACTTGGCCTGCAATTACCAAACATAGCCACCAAAATATATGGCTCCAGCAAAGAAGGGGGCAACTGCCCACAGTTTCATTACAGGATTCCCCTTGGAATTTCCCTCTAAACCAGGTCTTAAACACTCTCCTTCACCCAACACACTCTACTCAGGTACTCTGTACTATATTTTTAATCACAAAATGTTTCACTGGCCTGATCTAATTGAATTACAATCAGAATCCCCACAGTATTTCTCAGAAATCCAGCACACCAAAAGTTACTTCACTTGCCATTTCTTATCAAGAAAACAGACAAGCCATATTGGTCACATTGCTGAGGCAAGACAGCCTCTCCTAGAATCTTGCTCTTCTTTCCTCCACATGTCCCTTAGCATTTATGACTATAGTTTCAAATAAAAGTTCAAACCCCACTGCAGTCATTGAGGGACTGTCCAGAGTTTGTGTGTGTTGATCTGCTCCACCTTAAGCTGTTCAAGAGACAAAGACAAACTTATAAAAACACTTCAGTTGGGGGTTTGTTTGCTTTATTATAAAATGGATTAATCACAGGATTTTTATAATAGCTTCATAAGCACAAGTTAACAATAGTTCAATGAACAAAAATTGATATTCACTAGTTAACTTCTTGGGAACATTTCTACTGCATTGATCACACTGTATCTGGAATGCAGATACTTCATACATTGTACAAAAAAAAATAGACTGGTTAGGACTGGGAAGTCTCTGAGTAGTCTCATGGTGTTTCCTACAGCAGGCCTTGACTTCTTAGTGAAATCATTTTAATTTTTGTTTAAAGTATGAAAGGGTATTTAACTTTAAGTGGTCGTTGAACTTTTGTAAAGTAGACTTTGCAACCCTAGAGAGAAATACTGTCATACAAGTGTGGGGATTTTCTCTTGTCTATTGACAAAGGACAATGATTTTCTTTAACACTAAAGTGTGCATGTGTATCCTGTTCCTATTATACAATAATGTCTACAACAACAACAATCTCCCTTTTAGGAAGCCTCTATGAACAGTCTGTATTCAATGACCTGAATGTGCAAGATAGTCAGTCAAATAAAGGACAGTAACTTCAACACTCAAGTTGTTCCTGACACCAAAATGGAGTCTTAAGCCTTAATATGATCATCAAGCAGAAAAGAAAACAGCATGAGCAATACCTTTTGGTTTCAGACCACTGTTGTTCTATTTCCTTACTATATGACCTTAGAAAATGTACTTAAGCTCTTAAGTACAGATTCTTTTCTCTTAATTCTAGATTCCTCATCTGTATAATCAGGATAAGATACATCACCCATAGTAATCATTCAAACATTTTGGAAATAATTTTAACCAAAAGAGGGGGAAAAAAACAAATTTACAAGTAATCCCGAAAAAAAAACCCACTAATGAGAACCTTCCACGCTTTCCTCCTTCCCACACCCCAACATTCGGGTTAATAGAGGTTCCCTTATCACAGGTGCAGGAAAGAGTAAAGAAGCTCAGAAGCAGCTGGCTTCTCTCAACTGACTCATAAAAAATGAAATACCACTCCCAGCAGCTATTATAACACCACCTCCCCTATTTTCCAAACCCCACTTTGCAACCAGTGATAAAAAAAAAAAAAGCGCACAATCATCTCTCCCCTTAAAGCAACTCTGTGAATTCTTCAGTTATCTCTCATGTATTCAGGAGAGGCTGGACCAATCAGATATTAGTTGGGCTCCAGGCGGCTTCTTCCCTGATCTGCCCTTGGCTTCCTTAGCTCCCAGACTAGATGGCAAGCAGGAAAACAAAAGGTGGGAACTCCAAGTAGAAAAACATGGACTATTGCTTAACAGATCCAATTAAAGGTTTATAGTTTGGATGAACCCTCAGTAAAATGGGGTTTACTTTGAAAGATTAATTTCTCTTTATTATCCATGACTCATTAGTGTGGTTAGTAAAAAAAAAATAATAATAATGACGCATCTAGTCCTCTTTTCTGATGTGAGTCTGGAGGGACATAATATTTAGCCATACATATTAGATAATAATAAAATATCCAACAGAAAACTGAGGGTTCAGAGGGAGGAGCTGGTTTGACTTCATATAAAACAGAATCTGCAATACAGTGAAGGTGCCTCGACCAACAAACTACTGTATAATTCTAAGAGTGATTTCTTAAATTATTTACAGTCTCAGTAGCTTCCAGTTTGATACACAGGATACCATCTCTTACTAAGCATTTCATCAAAGTGTTTGTTTATCTGTCATGAGATGCTAAAATTTGACAACTGATAAGTTGAGGGAATCTTTGATACTACACCAGAAGAGACAGCAGATGATACAGCATCTCTACCCTCAACTGTCTCAGCATTATCTTTACTTGTTTATTTATTTACTTTTGGCTCTGCTGGATCTCTGTTGCTGTGTGTGGGCTTTTCTTTAGTTATGGCAAGCAGGGGCCACTCTCTCTCTAGTTGTGGTGTTCGAGCACATGGAATCTTCCCAGACCAGGGATCAAACCCATGTCCCCTGCACTAGCAGGAGGACTCTCGGTCACTGGACCCATCAGGGACGTCCTCAGCATTATCTTGAAGAACATATTTTAAGAGCTTTTACTGAAGTTTGCTTTCCTTTCAGAAAAAGAGAGTTCTTCATTTAACAAAACTATGCTTTTCAAGATAGTGATGAGTCACTGCCCAAGTCTAAAGAAGCAAAAAAGGAAAATATCTAGAAGTGATTATGGGCTACACACATCGAGGTCCACCCTGTGATTCTTAAAACTTCAAATTCTGTTCCATTTTCTGTTCCTTTACAATCTGTCACTTTATAATCCTATCTCCCTCCATTTTAAATAGTTGCTCAGGGAAAATACTGGGACAACAAAAGCTCAGTTAACCAGCCAAGAGAGTAAGATAGATGCTCTCCCTTCTCCAGGTATGAGGGGGGATGTGGGGTTTTAGTGCTCTAACAGGTCTAAAGATTAAGTCTCTTGGGTTTTCCAGGGTAAGACAGAAGGCAAAGGGTAGAACGCACAAGAGAGACCACGTGAAAGGACAGCATTAGCCACTGACCACAGAAAAGAGCTTTTTATTCAGTAGTGAGCTAAAGCTCAAATTAAGACAGATCTAAGAATTAAAAATAACTCAATAAATGGTGTAAGGGTGTACAGAGGGACAATTTTCTCCTAGAACTAAATGTTAAAGACTTGAAGGAGTACAGTTAATAATGAATAAGGAAAGTTAACTATGAAGGTTTCCCAGATAACTCTTTCTCAGAAAGTCTGATTTCCCCAAGAATATCGTTATCATTGTAAAACACTCATAAGGAAATTTGCTTCATTAATTAAGAACAAACAAGTTTATAAGGGAAGATTTTCATGATAAGCCAAAATCCGCTTTCCCTGTAACTCCTATATATTAGTTCTAGCTCAGCCCTTCAGTTCAAAAAAGAGCAACCTAGCCCCACTTCCTGCTGATAATCATCTGATGATCAAATATTTGAAGAGAGTTATCTCCATAAGTCTTCTCTCTGTAGGTGAGACAACCTTTATTCTGTCAACTTTTTTGTTATGACGTAGTATGCAGAGATCATATGTTAGACATTTTGATTATGCTCCATAGTTCAGTTCAGTCGCTCAGTCATGTCGGACTCTTTGCAACCCCATGGACTGCAGTATGCCAAGCTTCCTTGTCCATCACCAACTCCCAGAGCTTACTCAAACTCACGTCCTTTGAGTCGGTGATGCCATCCAACCATCTTGTCCTCTGTTGTCCGCTTCTCCTCCCACCTTCAATCTTTCCCAGCATCAGGGTCTTTTTGAATGAGTCAGTTCTTTGCATCAGGTGGCCAAAGTATTGAAGTTTCAGCTTCAGCATCAGTCCTTCCAATGAATATTCAGGACTGATCTCCTTTAGGATGGACTGGTGGGATCTCCTTGCAGTCCAAGGGACTCTCAAGAGTCTTCTCCAGCACCACAGTTCAAAAGCATCAGTTCTTCAGCGCTCAGCTTTCTTTATAGTCCAACTCTCACATAAGGACTTCTTAAAAAATTAAGGTTTGTGTCATTTAAGAGTTTCTTATATTAAATTAACATTAATATATTAATATTAACTTTAATATAGTAATATTGAGTTTATTGTGTTAATTTCAATAAACTCATATTAAGAGTTTCTTATATAAATATAACTCATATATTAATATAAGTTTCTTATATAACTCTTATTATGTAAGAGTATCTTATATAGTTTCTTATATCAATAATAGGTTCTTATATTAAGATCAATTTTATATTAATAATAATATTGTATTAATATAAGTATTATATTAAGACTTAAAGTATTTTAGCTTTAAAAATGCAAGTAGACATTTTGATTTCTGCCTCAAGACTTATGAATCATATGACCTGTAACTCTCTTTCACTACCTGGTGGCAGAGACTGCTTGAGAATTACATTATTGGTTATGAAAGAATAAATGAAATGTTAAAACAATATAAACTACAGTCTCAGGGTGATAGCTTTCTGACATCACCCAACTTTCTCATCATAAATCAATGGCCTAAATTTCCATTACTAACGACCTGCTAGTTTTCAAACTTATTTTACAAGCCAAGACAACCTTTTCTTCAAATAGAGGAAATATAATGTAGTAGTTAAGTACAGCCTGGCCTCAAACCCCAGTCCTACCACACACTAGGTGTTTAGCCTTGAGCAAATTACATTAATTTGTCTGTGCTTTTAGCTTCTGTAAAATGAGGGTAATGTCAACTTCTGAGGCTGTTTTGAGTTTTAAATAATATGTAGTGTTGAGAACAATGTATGGCAAAAGTGTCTTTTTTCCATCTTCTAATTTAGTGTTTCTAATACTCCATTGGTGGGCTTTTCAGGTGGCTCACTGTTAAAGAATCCACCTGCCAAACAGGAGATGCAGGTTTAATCCCTGGGTCAGGAAGATCCCATAGAGAAGGAAATGGCAACCCACTCCAGTATTCTTGCCTGGAAAATACCATGGATGGAGGAAACTGGCAGGCTACAGTTCATGGGGTTGCAAAAGAGTTGTACATGACTTAGTAACTAAACAACAACAACAGGTACTATGTAAGTGTTTGCTATTGTAATCCTAAGAAAATTTTACCAGGAAGCTAAATGGAATGCAAAATGATATAAAAGTGCAAAAAAGATATGAGGCCCTGCTTAATTTGAATACAACATGCTACAGCCCTATGGAAACAGTGAGAGACTTTATTTTCTTGGGCTCAAAAATCACTGCAGATGGTGACTGCAGCCATGAAATTAAAAGATGCTTGCTCCTTGGAAGAAAAGCTGTGACAAACCTATACAGCATATTAAAAAGCAGAGATATCACTTTACTGACAAAGGTCCATATAGTCAAAGCTATGAGAGTGCTGACTCATTAGAAAAGACCTTGATGCTGGGAAAGATTGAAGGTAGAAGGAGAAGGGGATGACAGAGAATGAGATGGTTGGACAGCATCAGTGACTCAGTGGACATGAGTTTGAGCAAGCTTCAAAGATGGTGAAGGACAGGGAAGCCTGGTATGCTGCAGTCCACGGGGTCACAAAGAGTCGGACATGACTGAGGGACTGAACAACAAATAGTCCTAATTATACCACAACCCACTCCACCCCTTATTCCAGTCAGGTTCATAGCATCAAAACTTGAAATCGACACTAAATTATTTTAGTTCTTGGAGTTAAAGAACAGAGTCATCAGAAAGTCTAAGTTAAAAGTAAATTATCTACTACTAATACTCCAGAATGAGTTATCTTGGAAGTTATTAGTCACCTTGGAATGTAGTAAAGCCCTCTGAAAACAAAGCACAGAATAAGTTTTTTTGTTTTTTAGTAAGTGAGAAAGGAACAATATATTTGAATCATGGTCAATCAGCCAAACAGAGGAGATATGGAGAGAAAGTACTGCGACGAAATAATGTTATGGCTGACAATGGAGATAGCTAACTATCACTGAGGGTTTACAACGTGAGAGTTGGACCATAAAGGGGGTTCAGCACTAAAAAATTGATGTGCTGCTGGGGAAGACTCTTGAGAGTCCCTTGGACTGCAAGGAGATCAAACCATTCAATTCGAGAGGAAATCAACCCTGAATGTTCATTGGAAGGACTGATGCTGAAGCTCCAACACTTTGTCCACCTGATGTGAAGAGTTGACTCATTGGAAAAGACCCTGATGCTGGGAAAGATTGAAGGCAAAAGGAGAAAGGTGGGCAGCAGAGGATGAGATGGTTAGATAGCATCACCAGTCAGACAAAACTTAGTGACTGAACAGCAGCAGCAATAACAATGTGTTAAGTCAAAGTACTTTATAGGTCAATTTTTCAAGCCTCAGAACAAATTTATGGGAGAGAGGCTGTTAATAGCCCTTATCAGCCCAGTTTTACACATGCAGATAACTGTCACAGAGAGGTTAAATAACTGGCCCAAAGTTGTACAGCTAGTAAATGGCTGAGTTGAAATTCAAACCCTAGACATTCCTAGACACACATCAGCCCAGTATCAGTGAATGTCCTAAAGGAATGCAAGGCAAGAGGAGACACAAATCACTGAGAACACTCAGTCACTCTCTGTATCACCTTGATTCTTGTACAGCAAAATCATCATAAGACTGTGAACTCTGGAGCCAGACAGATCTATGTTAAAATTCTTGTTTTCATCCCTTACAAGCTGTGTGCTTGTGAGCAAGATACTGAGTATCTTAAAGCCCCAACATTATTCAATGTTGTCTTGAGGAGTAAAAATCATGTGTGCATATCACCTAGCACTCTTGCACAAAGCAGGCTTTCAGCAAATGACATCACTTTTGTCAATGCTCTTTGTGTTTTCAAAACACAGTATTTGTAACTTTTGCCCCTCAACTCAGTGCCAAAATTGACATCATTCCTATAGCACAGAAAGGACACAGAGAAAGTAATTTACACAGAACTGGGCCTTTCCAGGTGGCTCAGTGGTAAAGAATCTGCCTGCAATGCAGAAGACCCAGGTTTAATCTCTGGGTCGGGAAGATCCCCTGGAGAAGGGAATGGCTACCCAATCCAGTATTCTTGCCTGGAGAATCCCACGGACAAAGGAGCCTGGTGGGCTATACAGTCTATGGGGTCACAAAGAGTCAGACACAGCTGAGCATGCACACACAACAGTTAAGTCAACAACCCATGGCAGGAACTCAAATCGAAAATTTCCTAGTGTCCAGCCCAGTCATTTGCAACTTTCAGCTTCTTCTGGCAACTTCGTATTTTTTCTTCTTCCCAAATCTGTGTTTCTCATCCAAAGAAGAAAGTGAGCACTTGTAATCAAAGTCAGATGAAAATTAGACAGATTTCCTGAGTGACAGGATGATCCTCTTGCCTTTTCTGGGGAATATTGGTTCCTGCCAACCAACTGGCAGAGAAAAAGGTGACAGCAAGCCACATAAGTGCAAGTATCAGTGGGTGGAGAAATGTCAGAAACAAAGAAAGCTCTTTACAATATTAAATGCAAACTCATTTACTGGTGGCTGCAGATAAGATGGAAGAGTTTACCATCGACAGGGACTGTGACAGTGATGAATGAAACCATTCTGGAACTGTGAAGGAAAGTGGCCTCCGAGAAGGGGGACAGGCATTTAAGGAGGAGCATGAGGATGCTGTGGGCGGGGGGAACAGGAAGAGAATGAGAACTAGTTATGTGTGGGCCGAGGCATTTTCAGTGGCAGAACAAAAAATATAGAAATAATGCTGCTGGTACTTAAAAAGCCCAGGCAGGCATCAATTGCCACCCACTCGTAGTCCCCCACACTCTAAAATCAGGGAAGGTATAGCTTCAAAGGAAGAATGAGGGGGAAGGGAAAATGGGTAAGATACATTTTGACAAGTGAAATTATATGGGGTCAGTTATCAAATCCACAAAGAAAGAAAAGGATCCCATGGTAAGGGCCAGTATAACGGCAGATGTAATCCGTGAATACACAAACAGCTATCCCTCAGCACTTAAGAGGGACTGTTATCGAAGGACTAGGGAAGTTTGAAAGTCCTTGTTCCAAGTTCTTTTCACTCCCTGTTTAAAAGATGACATGCTGCCAGAAATAAAGCAAGCCTGAGTCATAGTTTGGAATTGAAAGAAAGTGTTGAAAATGGAAGTTGAGTTATGGAAATGGGTTTGTTTCTCATAAATGAGAATAAAAAATTTTGGCTCACTGTAATTCTCTAAAAGCTACTGGGAAGACACAGAACTCTGCACACTTCATTTTTATTTTATTTATTAATTTTTTTAATTTATTTTTTTAAATTTTTTATTAGTTGGAGGCTAATTACTTTACAATATTGTAGTGGTTTTTGCCATACATTGACATGATTTACATGTGTTCCCCATCCTGATCCCCCCTCCCACCTCCCAAGTACTTGACTATTTTGGTGACTATAAGCATGTGTTTTAGGTTCATTCTCCCCTTTATCCCTTGATGAAGCTTTGGTATTTGTGTTTCTCAAGCAAAGCTCCATCATGTTGTCTGAAATCCTTCCATTCACTCTGCAAGTACTGAGTGTGCTCCTACCGAGTGGCACACATGGTGTCAGATGCTACCAGATTGGAGAGTACAAAAAGAAATGTCAGACACAATTTAGAGATGAACTGCAAAAACATCAACAGGTATGAGGCAAGTAAATCCCAATTCATGGACAAGTTGACAACACACAACAGATCCCAAGGCTGGGCAGTAAATGAAAAGGGGCAACCAGGAAGTGAAGGGAACTCTGAAAACCAGGAAAATCTTCATGATCTTGAGTGGTCCTGAACATACCCTAGAGGAGAGGAGCCTTAAGTAATGGGTCAGATCTGAACCAGGAGGGAGGAAGAAGAAAGACCATTCCAAAATGGGAAGGTCCTTCTATAACAAGTTTCTGTTCTTTGAGCCAAAGACCCATAGCCTGATGAATTAAAAAAAAAATCCAAAGGCCAAGTTTTCTATATTTTTCAAACCTTTTAATAGCCTTAGAATTGACTTTTTTTCTTGCCTTTTACATTCAAAACTCCATTTCTTGGTTTACAATCTTTTCCTACTTGCAAGTGTGCATGCTAAGTCACTTCAGTCCAACTCTTCAGTAGTGTCCAACTCTTTGCAACCCCATGGACTGTAGCCCATGAGGCTCCTCTGTCCCTGGGGATTCCCCGGGCAAGAATACTGGATTGGGTTGTCATGCCCTCCTCCAGGGGATCTTCCCAACCCAGGGATCAAACCTGCTTCTCTTATGTCTCCTGCATTGGCAGGTAGGTTCTTTACCACTAGCACCACCTGAGAAGCCCTACTTGAGTAGTCCTTACATCTGAGCATGAACCTGAGTTCATGCACTTGTGGAGTTTGTTAAACAGGCTGGTCTCTGATTCAGCCCATTGAGGCCAGGGCCCCAAATGTGCATTTTTAACCAGATTCCTCTCCCAACTGAATTTTTTATAAGTGGTCAAAGACAGCCAGGCTTTGAGGAAACACTGGTGCTACTCCAACCAAAAATGGATCCCATAAGCCTCCTGATAGAACTCAGCCAGAAAGAACTTGGAGAATAAATGTACAGAGATTTCAGATCTGACCCTGGACCTTCCTTACCACCACCCTCAACCTCCACTGCTTTATTCCATGGAATACAGGAAAAGTCCCAACTGTCAGAAGGAATAAACATCGAAAGAGTACACACATACACATGCACTCAAAAAACAAGGAACACCAAATTAATATTGAAAACCTGGCCCCAGTTTAACTCAAAACCTACAAAGTTCACATAGGTTCAAAGTCCAACCAAAAAAATAAAATGTACCGGCCCATCCAAGCTGGGCTGCCTTGGCCTGAACAGTGACCTCAGAGCCATCAATCGAATAGCAACTAATAAAAGAAAAATCTATACTAGTTCTAAGTTTCCAAAACCCAATGCATCACATCTTCAATAGTAGAAGCTACAAAGCCATTCCTATTGCCCCTGAGGTTAGAGAAAATAGTTCAGTACTTAACCCACACTTCCTAGGCTGCCCAAAAACCCTCCTAAAGTACAGCTCTGAGCAAGATATTGACTGTTCCAAAACCTTCCAACAACAACCCATTGTCTACTCTATAGAATAAAACACCTCTTAATCCCACAGACAAATGCTTCAACCTTGATCTGACCCCACCTATAAAACCTTGTCTACTACTATTTCTACACTCCATACTTCTATGACATGAGACTATTCCCCTTGTACAGACCTATCCTGGACTTTTCCACCTCTATCGGCATTTAACATGCTAGTCCCTCTAACCAAAATGTCCATAAATTGTGCCCTCTCCCCTTGCCTTCACATGCCTCCATGGAGAATCCCCTGCCCCCAGCAAAAAGTAATTTCCCTCTCGTTGGTGCTTCCCCCATATTTGATGGCTCCCTTACGACACTTAGTATATTCAGCCTACTTTGTGTGTCATCATGTATATCTCTTGTCTCTCCTATTAAATTTTTAAACCCCCTGGGGTGACATGTCTTATTTCTCACAGCTCCCAATGCAGTCATTTACAAGATTTATGAATGTTTTCATGCTGGTACAGAAGGGGTTAAACACAGACTGTATAATAACTGACAGATGGTCTGAGAAGTTCTCTTCTATCAGTAGAACTGGCATCTCTCCAATATGGACAGACTGGATCTTGCTCCTTAAAGCACATTTTTTCCTACAGATACTATAAGATGTGATTCCTTCATTTTTTTTTCAATTTTCAACAAGAATCATTTGAAATTTCTGAGATATGATAGTGAGACGAGAGCAGCCAAGTTTGAAAGTCCAAGCTGTTTTCCATCCATCCATGCTTCACTTCCCTTGCATTAGTTTTATTTAAGTCTTGGACGTAGTGATGATAGCGCTCTAGGATTTGAAGCATACGACACTCAGTCTTGATTGAACTGTATCACAGCGCTGCCCTCCACTCTGGTTTAGACATAATGCAAAAAAAAAAAAAAAAAAGAGAGAGAGAGAGAGAAAGCCCACATAAATCAGCAAGATTAGCCAGAATCCCCTCAGAGCCTCTCACATGTTCTAGAGACCTCTGGGAAACCACAGACAAGTTGGAGACAGACAGTCCCTTTCCGCAAAGAGCTTGCACTCTAGCTAGAGGCCCAGAATCCATAGGCCCCCATTCTTTAAGGAAACTAATTAACCGAGTGTTAACAGATCACTATGGTAATCGATTAGTGGGCACAGGGTTCAGGGCTGACCCTAAACACAGGCTTAATGGCCTATACCGTGTGGTATGAGGGCCAAGGAAAATATGTCTCTAATCAGCCTGCTTTAGTACACAAAATTCCACTGTTTCCTAAAGGTAAGGCATTAAGGATACCCATCTAAAATGCAAACATTTCCTAGAGCTAGGAGTATCTTGAATAATTGCATGGAAACTTTTCAGAAATCTGTAAGCCAGTGAGAAAGCAAGCATCTTCTAATCAGGAAGGGAGTCCAAACCATGGCAGCTTCTGATAGACATTTAAGATCACTGCCTTGGTCCTCTCTATACCACGCTCCACCCTCTGAAATATTTTGAGTGCCTTTAGGCCCATCTTTAAGAAGGTTGTACTCTAATGGGGAAGAGAGATATGTAAATAGTTCCCATTTCATGGTGTACATAACGAGACAGAGGTATACACTGTGATGCCATGGAACTCAAAGGAGAAATACAGCCCCATCTGAAGGGGCTGGAGAATGCCTCTCAGAGGAGCTGATATCTGAGCTGTGTCTTGAAGTAGGAACAGGAACTAGTAAAAAATGTAGAAATGGTGTCATGGGCAAGAACAGAAAACAGCCTTTTGTCCATAAAGTGTGTAACCGGGGAGCTGAGGCAGAAAGATCTGTAAGCCACTCCATGTTATTCAGGAATGTCACTCTTTGCAACCCCTTATACTATACAGTGGAGAAGGAAATGGCAACCCGCTCCAGTGTTCTTGCCTGGAGAATCCCAGAGACAGGGGAGCCTGCTGGGCTGCCGTCTTTGGGGTCGCACAGAGTTGGACACGACTGAAGTGACTTAGCAGCAGCAGCAGTATTACACAGTCCATGGAATTCTCCAGGCCAGAATACTGGAGTGGGTAGCCGTTCCCTTCCCCAGGGGATCTTCCCAACTCAGGTCTCCCACATTGCAGGCAGATTTTTTTTTGCCAGCTGAGCCACCCATTACAGGGAAGCCCCACAGTAATGTCATAGGAAGCATCAAATGTAGGGCAGAAAGGAGGAAGAGGGGCAACGGATCACAACAGGAGACAGATTGTGAAGAGCCTTGCACATTAACTCAGGAAGTGTGGACTTGATGTTCAGCTTAATAGGAAACAATGAAGGGTTTTTAGCAAGGGGAACGAGACAATCAGATTTATGTTTAGGAAAATCAAGGTACGAGTGGAGAATGGATTGAAGAGAGGCAGGACTAGAGGTAGAGAACACAATGAATAGGTTGGCTCAATAAGCTGAATCCCGTCCCCTTTGGCTTTCTCCTCTACCCCATCTTCACACCAGTCAGTGCCTGAGGCTACCCCTTGATTCCTGGTGGCACTGCAGGTGGCTCTTGGACTGGAGGGAGAACTGACCAATGCTTGGTCTCTGTCTTCACAGAAAATATTCAACCAACTTGGCACCTAAATGCCCTCCACAGCGGTAGTAACAGGGAGGGCTCCAGAGGGAACAGCTCAATCACCCACTCACTAGGGTGTGGCTCTTACCCTGAAAACCTCCTCCAGACCCTCCTGGATGTCTCCTATAGTCAGTCTGGCCAAAACAATCTGAGCTCAAATAATTCTGTTATTTGACTAGAGCAACAGAGGCGTTTAAAACAGAGGCAAATCCATTGTCTCTGTTAATTTATCACAGAAGCCCTATTTTCATTTCCCCCTCTATTTTGCAAAGCCCTGGTAAACGTCTGATTTTTCCTGAATAATTCCTTACTATCTCCCTCTCTGTTCCAGCAGGCTGCCTGCAAGCAGCTCTCCACTTAACTTGGGCACTTTCCCATAATCGATTTTTCACCTTAGATACCATCTTTAACTGCAAAATATCTGAGAAAAATAGCCCAGGTTGAAGATTAACATCTTCAGTTTGACTGATACTGCTGATCTGTGGTGATTGATAGGAGAATCTTAAAGTGAAGCTAACCTTGATCTCAGCTCAGCTTGGTGTGGATGGAGGCATTGCTAGTTCACACCCAATAAGAGGTCCCCAGCAGCTGTCCTTGAGGCTGACCAAACTGAGTACAGTGTTTCCTTCAAGTAAAATGAGCCACAGGCAGAGGGGCCTACCAGGCACAGAAGTCTTAGGTCGTATGGTAGCACACTTGTATCTTCATCGGTCTTCACAGATGAAATCTATCCCATTGGGCAGGTTGGATATGTCTTACCAGATTGTTTTAGTGGGGCAGCCAAAGCTAAGAAAGAGAGTGATATCTGGACTCCCATAGAGACAAAAAGTCAACTCCAGACATTCTCTGGGTATGATCGTGAGGCCCAGAGCCCAGTCTTTACTTATTTGACTACTAACATTTTCTGGGTGCTCAGCTCTCAAGTGATCACACAGCAGGTGACCTGAGAGACAATGCCCATATATAACAAAAGAACTAGAACTCCATTGCCAATCAATTCAAAAGTGTCAAGTTATGTGGTAAAGAACCCACCTCCTAATGCAGGAGATGCAAGAAAGACAAGAGACATAGGTTTGACACCTGGATTGGGAAGATCCCCTGGAGAAGAGCATGGCAACCCACTCCAGTATTCATGCCTGGAGAATTCCATGGACAGAGGAGCCTGGCAGGCTATAGTTCAAAGGGTCACAAAGAGTTGGATATGACTGAAGTGACTTAGCACACATGGGGCTTCCCAGGTGGCACTAGAGGTAAAGGACCAGCCTGCCAATGCAGGAGCTGCAGGAGACAAGGGTTCAATCCCTGGATTGGGAATATCCCCTGGAGGAGGAAATGGCAACCTGCTCCAGTATTCATGCCTGGAAAATTCTATAGACAGAGAAGTCTGGCGGGCTACGGTCCATGGGGTCACAGAGTCAGACAAGAACAAAGCAACTGAACACATGTGACATCAAAGCAGACAATATAAGATGGGGTTAAGAAAAAGCCTTCAAAGGCGTGACAAATTAGGAGAGATAGGAGAGGTTTCAGGGGGAGTACAAGTAACTTTTTAAAAACTTAAAATTGACTGAATATCTACCATGGTTAAGGCACTATTCTTTTACATTATTCCTTTTAAGCTAATATCAGTTTTATGCCCCATTTTACAAATGAGGATTTGAGGATGGGCATGTTTAAATTACTTGCCCAAACTTAAATAAGGTGACATGTAGCATGGCCAGAAGTCAAACCCAAACCAGCCTGACTTTAGAGCCCATGCTGTTAGAACTACACTCGACTCTTCTTCCAGAATGATCCTGTGCTCTGGAGCAAGATGGTTGAGCTGACTGGGAAGATGGAGTTGGAAAAGATACCGGAAGGGGTTTTATACACCCATGTATTTCTCTCCTCAACAGTATCAAGAATTCATGCAAATCTGACTCTAAAAAGTCCTGAGTGCCCTCTTCCTGCTCTGAGCACAAAGGCTTCACTAACTGCCAATAGAATGGAAAGCCATGAATCTCCTTTTCAGTTTTGATAAAGTTAGAGCAAGTTTCAAACAACACACAAAGGAAAACAAATCTAAGAATTTTTAGTTCAAGCAACAATTCTGTTTCCATGGAAACACATAAGGGCAAACTAGGAAAGACAGCATAGGCAAGCTTCACCTCCACCCTATGAGCTGCAAAGCTATTTTTCCCTTCAAAATAAAGAAACCCTGTGTAAACAAGCTGGTGTTAAGGCTGGGTGGCTGGTGGGTTATCAGGAAAGAAGGGCTTTAACAATAATGGGATTATAAGAACAATTTGAATTCAACAGAGTTCCTGGCCCTTTGAATTATTTTAGCTAATTCAGTTAATTCTCCTTTGATAGATCAAGTTTATTTGCTGTATAAATATTATCTTCCTAAATTTCCAGCAATAAACTACCATGAGATCTGGTTATTCTGGGGACAGTAAGGGGCTAATTTGTGCCTGAGCTAAATCATGTGCAACCTCCAATGAAAGAGCCAAGCCCCAATTAACCAGAATCCAATTAAATGGAGCCTTAAACAAAATATATCCCCTTTCTGCAGAGGGTGCCCAGTGATAAGAAAAAAACACATCACAGAAATTCAGTATAGTATGAGTGTATGGCAAGGGAGGAGGGAATATAGCTGTGTGACTGTGGGCAACTTCTTTATACTCTCTGTCCCTCCATTTCCTTATCTATATAGCAGTTGTTAGCATTAATATAGGGTGCTTCACACAGCACCTGGAACTTAGTAAGAACCCAATAAATCTTAGCATATATTTATACTCTTTTAGTCTATAAAGCCATTCAAAACCATCTTCCAGGGGATGATTTGCTGTGAGTACCCACCCAGCCTTCACCTTCTCCATCCCCATTTCCAAAAGTAAACAGTGATCCATCACTCTGAACAATGTTACTGATGTCCAGCAAGGACTTTCTCACAGAAGAATCTGTAACATTACTTTCTAAAGCAGGAAAGAGAGCTCAAACATAAATATCTGAGATGGTATAATGCCCAAACAATATTCAGGTTCCATTACCCTTTATATTTCTTAATCTCACTGACCCCTAGTTCCCCCAAATGAACTGATCTTTAACTTTGTGTGATGCAGACCACACATTTCACACTGGCTGACTTAACACTTCCATCCAACAGCCCAGTCTCTGAGACAGTGTGTTAGGCTCACAGCAGAAATGAATAGGCCTGTGAAGTTCTCTAAGTACAGCATTATGCCCAATTAGGCACTTAATTGGGCACCACATCCTGTTGATGATAATTATCTTTATTATCCCCACCATCAGCCTGAGGCAAAACTGTTCAAAAGACAAGTTGTTTTCTAGCCTCAAACAACAAATAGACACTTTTCTTTCCCAGTGTTGTCCCTCAGGTGGCCAGTGCCCCAAACTCTCTGACACCCATTCACACTGAGGTATAGAGGATCAATGACAGTTAAAAGGGGCTACCCTGGTGGTCCCTCAGTATGCTAAGTTGCTTCTGTCACGTTGGACTCTTTGCAACCCCCCAGACTGCAGCCTGCCAGGCTTCCCTGTCCATGGGATTCTCCAGGCAAGAATACTGGAGTGGGTTGCCATTTCCTTCTCCAGGGGATCTTCCCGACCCAGGGATCGAACCTGCATCTCTTTTGTCTCCTACATTGGCAGGCGGGTTCTTTACCACTAGCGCCACCTGGAAAGCCCTGCTGGTCCAATGGTTAAGAATCCACCTTGCAATGCAGGAAACATGGGTTCAATCCCTGGTCTGGGAAGATCCCACATGCTGCAGAGCAACTAAGCCCAAGAGCCACAACTACTGAGCCTGTGCTCTAGAGCCCAGGAACTGCAACTACTGAGCCCACATGCAGCAATTACTGGAGCCGTCACTCCCTACAGCTCATGCTCCCCAACAGGAGAAGCCACCACAATGAGAAGCCCATGCACCACAGCTGGAGAGCAGCCCCAGCTCTCTATAACTGGAGAAAGCCCCCTTATAGCAATGAAGACTCAGCACAGCCAAAAATAAATAAAAATTTTAAGTGGATTTAAAGATATATATAGAATGTGTATGCTCAGTAACTCAGCAGTGTCTGACTCTTTGTGGCCCCATGGACTGTAGCCCATCAGACTCCTCTGACTACAGAATTTTCCAGGCAAGAATACTGGAGTTGAGTGCCATTTCCTCCTTCAGGAGATCTTCCTGACCCAGGGATCAAACTGGCATCTCTTGCACTGGCAGGCGGATTCTTTACTACTAGCCCCACCTGGGAAGTCCATATATAGGATAAAGGGTCCTCAAGGTCAGTTTTCATAATAATCCCAAAGAAAGGCAATGCCAAAGAATGTTCAAACTGCCGCACAATTGCACTCATTTCACATGCTAGCAAGGTTATTCTCAAAATCCTTCAAGCTAGGCTTTGGCAGTATATGAACCTAGAACTTCCAGATGTACAAGGTGGATTTGGAAAAGGCAGAGGAACCAGAGATAAAATTGCCAGAATCTGTTGGATCATAGAAAAAGCAAGGGAATTCCAGAAAAAAAAATTTACTTCTGCTTCATTGACTATGCCAAAGCCTTTGACTGTGTTGATAACAACAAATTGTGGAATATTCTTAAAGAGATGGGAATATTAGACCACCTTACCTGCCTCCTGAGAAACCTGTATGCAGGTCAAGAAGCAACAGTTAAAACCAGACATGGAACAATGGACTTGTTCAAAACTGGGAAAGGAGTACTTCAAGGCTGTATATTGTCACCCTGCTAATTTAACTTATATGCAGGGTACATTATGTGAAATGCCAGGCTAGATGAAGCTCAAGCTGGAATCAAGATTTCCAGGAGAAATATCAACAACCTCAGATGTGCAGATGACAGCACTCTATTGGCAGAAAGCAAAGAGAAACTAAAGAGCCTCTTGATAAAGGTGAAAGAGGAGAGTGAAAAAGCTGGCTTAAAACTCAACATTCAAAAAACTAAGATCATGGCATCTGGTCCCATCGCTTCATGACAAATAGAAGGGGGAAAAGTGGAAACAGTGACAGATTTTATTTTCTTGGGCTCCAAAATCACTGTGGATGATGACTATAGTCCTGAAGTTAAAAGACACTTGCTTCTTGGAAGGAAAGCTATGACAAATCTAGACAGCATATTAAAAAACAGAGATGTCACTTTACCAACAAAGGTCTGTATAGTCAAAGCTATGGTTTTTCCAGTAGTCATGTATGGATGTGAGAGTTGGACCTTAAAGAAGGCTGAGCACTGAAGAATGGATGCTTTTGAACTGTAGTGCTGGAGAAGATGCTTGAGAGTCTCCTGGGCAACAAGGAAATCAAATCAGTCAATCCGCAAGGAAATCAACCCAGAATATTCATTGGAAGGACTGGTGCTGAAGCTTCAATACTGTGGCCACCTGATGCAAAGAGCCAACTCATTGGAAAAGACCCTAATGCTGGGAAAGATGAGGGCGGGAGGAGAAGAGGGTGACAGATGATAAAATGATTAGATAGCATCACCGACTCAATGGAAATGAATCTGAGTAAACTCTGGGAGACAGTAAAGTACAGGGAAGACTTGCATGCTGCAGTTCATGGGGTCACAAAGAGTCAGAGATGACTTAGCAACTGAACAACAAAAGTGTTTTAGAGGATGGAAAAAGACCTCCAGGAACCCCTGACATCACGCCACCTAGGCATGTGCTACTCCAAAGTAAGAAGAATCAGCCACACAAACAAGCACAGAGCTACACAGGATACTCAGTATTTCTCAATGAGTCACTACTGCCCAAGAAAACCTGAGACAAAACTAAAAACACAATGTAGACGATGATACCTATTTACCTGATATCATATGAAGAACACCAAAGTGTCTATCCCAATGGTCATCAAGAGCAATTTTGAATGATAAGATATATAAGTGGTATGGTAAGTCATTCAGAGGCACGAAAACCAGTTAGATTTCCTGTAAGTTCCCAAGCAAATAAAGTGCCTTGGCAAAATGACACAACAGTTAGCAACACTTGGATTTGAAAACTAGAAGAGAAGGGAAATCAGGAACCCTGTTCAGTTGACATCACACCTCTTGGAGGAGGTCCTAGACTTGTCTACCTTCCTTTTTCCTTCCTTCAATCCTTCTGGTAGTGGGGAAAACAGGGCAAGAAAACAACGAAAGAGAGAGCTACTTACAGTTTGCTTCAGACCAGTCCTACCCTGGACTCAGGTCTCCATTCTCATATTAACGGTCTGCCCACACGCTTTTATTCTTTACAAATTCCCCAAATCCACTTAACAGAGTTAAAAATCTCTAGCTGAGTTTCCATCAGCACTCTCTGTGGAAAGAAGATACCTAGTGAAAGTGAAACTGTGCATGTCTGGCCCCACGAAGGGTGAAATATTTGGATAACGTGTTGGACATTTCAAATACTTTCCATTTTCTGCTGAGGTAGCCTGACTTGCTGAGAATATGTTCTCTGGGAAGAAAAAAGTTAAGTGGTCTATTCCAGATCCTCAGTGGGGCAGTGAGCTTGACAGAACGTCAACGAGAGGAAGCCAATTAGCGTAGTTTTTACCATGACAACCAGTGCACCTTCCTAAGAAATCAGTGAGATTCACACACTGACAGAGGAGAAGGGAGAGGAATGTCAGAGAATGTGCTGACTTTGAAAGACCCCTTTTTGAAATGAGTCAATATTATGCATTTTCTCAAAATGTCTAGAAATGGAGAATTATTGTTGTCAATGACGTGACATTCATTTAGCTCAGGCATGCATAGCTTCTGGATGGTGGAAAGCATCAGCAAGAGAGGGAGACTGAGAAAGTAGCCCAATTATATGCATGGTTTACAGTTCAGCTGGAGTGCAGGGCCTTAGGACAGGGCAGATCCAAACACATCTTGGCAAACATCACTCAGTTTAAGAGATACAGACATCACTGAAATTTTAAGGCATGAATTAGAAGACATTATCTTCATTCATTCATTCATGAATTACCATCTCTGCTAAATAAATTTCCCCATCTCAAAAGCTCTCCTTTCCCAACCCAATCTAAAATGCAAGTTCTTATGCCTCTATGAAGCCTCCATTCTAAAGTTACCCCTGGTTCCAATGATCAATATTTTTCAGACCTTCTCTTAGAGTCCACACCACACAGCTCAGTACTGAATTCTACATTATTTTATAAAACTATTTAGTATATTTATGTCATATTTCCCATTGTGACAGTAATTTCTTCAAGGGCATTCTTCTTCTGTATCTCTGAGTACTACATAATGTTGGGTTAAATGCCTAATAAAAATGTACATGGTGCTTGATTGCTTACAGAGTTCATGGACCTGTGTCTAATTTAAGTGTGACTATATGACCTTGAAACTAGTGCCTCTATTACTGCAGCAGAAAATAAGAATGCCTTACTATGTTCTCCATGGAAAGTAAAGGAGGAGGCACAGCAGTAGGCAGGATTTTGCTACCATTGTGGATTTCCTCTTTGTAAATTGCTAGGATGATGAAGAAAAGGATGAGTCATCATTTGCAGTCCAGTCCCAGTAGGTATTTATAGCCAACTCTAGAAATAGTGTTCTCACAACTGTGTGCCTTAATTCTATTCTTCCTTCAAGGCTCAGCTTAGCTGTCACTTCCTCTATGATTCCTTCCTTGTTTCTTCATCCAGAAGGACTCCCAGGCTTTTTTCAACTACTGGAGCATTTTATCATGCCTCCTCTCATGACATATCACTTTTTGCTTTGTGCTGTAGTTATTTGTCCTTGTTTTCTCTCCCCTACTAGACACATATAGTGACATATACTAAGTACACAATACTAGGAATACCTAACACATATTGACATTTATATATATTATTTGATTTAACCCTTAAAGCAATTAAGTTGAAGTAAAGACTATTCACATGTCAATTTTACAAATGAGAAACTGAGACTCTGAAAGATTAAGTCATTTGCTCAGGATCATACAACTAAATAGTGTCAGAGGTAGAATTTGATTTGAGAGTCAGTAGTCTTAATAACTATACCATAACGACTCAATCAATGGTGAGTGAAGGAAAGAAGAAATGTAATGAATTAAAATACAGTACTGTCTTACCTGATATATGCTTTCCAGCCATTTGCACTTCTTTAGGCTGTGACTGATCAAGTGTCTGATGCTCCCTACTTGTAAAAGAGTAATCAGACCCAATGTCAAAAGCAAGAGATCAAGTTATAGGCTTTCAATATCGCCTGTTATTCAGCCAAGACAAGAGTCCTGGTTTATATTTTCAGTCTCTCCCTGATCTGCAAACTACACAAGGTTCTTATGTGCAATTTTTGCATACTGTTCACAAAAAATACACTAGAATTTTGGAACTACTCTCACTCTTCAGACTGAGGGATCATGATCTAGGCAATATGAGCCTACCAAACTCAGCTAAACTTATATTATTTTTTTTCTGAAACTACTGAAATTAGAATGCACTACCAGTGTTCAACCCTAGATTCAGCGTTAAGATGGTTCCTGACTGCACATACGCCAGATTCAGTCTGTGAAATGGCAGTATTCATTGATTAAATCAAAAGTGGTTAGGGACCAAGAAGACATCTATAAATGTTCATATTTTTTAAAGTTAGTTAAAAACAGCTTATTCTTAAACTATAAAACTTTAGCCTTTATCTCAAGTCCTCTACAGTGGCAGGCCCACCGCTGGCCATGCACAACATTCCTCTGGATGGTCAATGTGGATACCTAGAAAAGAATGCAAATATGATCTCTACTAAAAATTGTTGTTATCTCACCATTCCATTGCACAGGTATAACTGTGGTTGTAGTATAGTGTTGCAGACAATGAGTTCTGATGTCAGCCAGCCTGGATTCAAATCCTGGCACGACAACTATCTTGAACAAATTACTTAACCACTCTGTGCCTCCATTTCCTTATATCTAAAATCAGATAATAAGAGTCCTATTTTCGGGATTTCCTGGGTGGCACTGTGGGTAAGAATCTGCCTGCCGAGGCAGAGGACATGGGTTTGATCCCTGGTCCAGGAAGATCCCACATGCCTCGGAGCAACTAAGCCTGTGTGCTACAATTACTAAAGCCCGCATTCTAGAGCCCATGAGCCACAACTACTGAGCCCTCATGCTGCAACTACAGAAGCCTGCATGCCTAGAGCTGGTGTTCCACACAAGAGAAGCCACCTCAATGAGAAGCCCATGCACCACAATGAAGAGTAACCCTCACTTGTGGCAACGAGAGAAAGCCTGAGCAAAACAATGAAGACCCAGCATAGCCAAAAATAAATAAAATTAATTTTAAAATGAAATCGTTTTTAAAAAAGAGTCTTACTTTCAGAATTGTTAGGAGTACATGAGTTATATGTGCATAACATTTATTCCTGGCCACAAACCAGTGTTATATAAGTATTGTTATTATTATTTTAATATGTAAGTAGTTTTAATACTCAAGATCTGCATAGTGCAGTAGTTCTCAACCTGGAATAATTTTTACCTCTCAGGGGACATTTAGCAAAGTCTTGGGACATTTTTGGTTGTCATCAATAAAGAGTGGAGGAGACGCTATTGACATCTAGGAGGTAGAATCCAGGGAAAATGCTAAACATCTTACAATAAACTAAATAGACCCCTACAACAAAGGATTACCTGGCCCCCAAAATTAATAGTGCTGAGGCTGGGAAAACCTGGCAGAGGCAATCTCTTCTTTATGAGAACTCAGTGGACCAAAATTCCAAGTGACAAATGCCAATAAATAACAGGTTATAATTTCTCTTCAAAAAGCTTTCACCAAAGGGTCCTTTCAATATCAGAACTTAATAGATTTATGGCTTACAGATTAATTATAGCTTCATTCACATATTTATAAATATTTTATACACATATAACAATGGGAACTTTATAAATTCAATACTAGCTAATATACTTAAGGCAAAATATGAGTAGAAATTTTGTCAGTGATATCATAATGCAAATATGTAAACCTCCCCATTTCAGCCTTTTTAAAGAAGTTACAGGGAAGTGAGCAAGATAAAAACTTAAAGGTAACATCTTATACATCAGTGCCAGCTGAAGACAAAGCACATCTAAATCAATATCTCACATTAAAGAGAAAAAGAGAGGGTTTGCATCAACATCTACTTCTCAGGAATTGATCAACTTGTTGAATGTGGCCCATCTATAAAGACAACTTGAATTATCTAGGTATTGTCTTATCTACTCTCTGATTGGTTATTAACTGAATGATTCAGCCAACCTAGTCAATGTGCCTTATGTGTTTGAGACCTGTCACTACAACAGCAACTGGTCAATGAAGAGAAAAATCAACGAATTACCCTTGCACTGTCTAGATCTAGTTCCCTCACCTCACCTCAACTTTTTTCAGACAAATCCATACACACAGTTATTTGGATTGTTTCTAGGTTCTATCCAGTTGTTCCGGGAATCTTTACTTTTAGAACCACAGCTTGGCTTCTCTTCAAGTTGAATTGTATGTCTTATGTACCTATTGTATGCTTGGCACTGCATATTTTTAAAAAGCTTAAGTCTAGAGGTAAAAGTCAAGCTTATTCACATGAAACAATTAAAGGATAAGTTGTGAGAGTGTACAGTCAACCCTTGAGCAATGCAGGGGTTAGGCATACAGATCCTATCACAGTTGAAAATCCACATGTAACTGCAGTCAGCTCCTGTATCTGCAGTTCCACATCCACAGATTCAACCAACCATGGATCATGTAGTGCTATTTCTGTAGTATATATTTATTGAAAAATCATCTGTGTATAAGTGAATCTGCACAGTTCAAACCTATGTTGTTCAAGGTTCAAAATTTTGTTTGAGTTTTCGATTCAGCAGTTCAGGCCGAGTTTATATAGTACAGATGATTAGCCAACTTACTGAACAAGAGTTCTAAAGGTGAATTTAATGAGATAGAGCTACAGGGTAGTATGTAAAAGTAGTCTTTGGAATAATACTGACATGAATTCAAATCCAAGCTCCACTATTTCTTAGCTACTTAACTTTGAGCAAGTTACTTTAACCTTTCTGAACCTCAATATCCCCATTTGTTTTAAAATGAAGATAAAAATAGGATTTTCCCCATTGGGTGGTTGGAGGATCGATCAAGATAATGAAGAAAACAGCACAGTTTAATGTATTCTATATAGGGTGGCCACAAGTTCCTATGCATATCAGTTAGACATTATCTGCATATTCCCCTCCATTACACAAATTTAATTCTTCTTCATTCTTCTGGAATATCCCTTCTTCTTAATGGTTAGAAATCATTTAAGCAGTTGCTGCTGCTGCTGCTAAGTCACTTCAGTCGTGTCCGACTCTGTGTGACCCCATAGATGGGAGCCCACCAGGCTCCTCTGTCCCTGAGATTCTCCAGGCAAGAATACTGGAGTGGGTTGCCATTTCCTGCCTGAGAGTTATTTTGGGTCTTAAACTATTGTTATTCAGACTTTTGTTGCATGAGATTATAAAAGAAAACTTTTTTTCAAAAGAGAAATCATTCAGGGAACTTCCATTTAACATGTATAGGGGTTTTGTTATAATTCTTTAAGTAATCATTAATTGCAAGCCCTTGTTTTTATTATCATTGGCATTTTGTGGTTATTCAGAGGAGAAGGAGAGGTAGGAGGAAAAAGAAAAAGAGGAGGTGGAAGAGGGGAAAAAAAGAGGAAAAGGTGGAAATGAAGAAAGGTGAAGCCTTACTTATAAAGGAAAAGGAAAGGTCATCCAAGCAAAGAGTACAACATAAACAAAGACACAAAAGCAAGAATGAGCAGGTGGAGCATAAACTGGCCAGTGTGATTGGATCACAAGGAACATGTTGGGTGTAATGAGGTATCTTCTGATGCACAAGGAGAATAGCAATAGTGACTTGTTACCAAGTAACTACTTCCCTGTTAAGGAGACAAACTTTGAAATATCACATGCCTACCCCTCTGTATTTTCAACTGTTTTCCTTCCTGGTGACTTTGAAAAAGGCAAATGCCCACTGATTTTAGAAAACACATTCAAGACATGACAAGCTCACCACCAGTCCTGGTCAGTGAATTGACTGCCCCAGGCACTTCTCCTTGGACTAGAGGGCTTTGGTTTCCCACTACTCTAAACCTGCTATTTCCAGTCACAGTAGGTTGGCTCAATCTCACTTGAAATGAATTTCAGACAGATGAAGTCCTCAGCATCCTGGGTAAAAAGCAAGAGGCTAGAATGTTTATAAACTGCCAGCTAACCCATGATGTCTGCCACCTCTAAATCAGCCAAAGTTGGCACAGGTGTGTGAGTGATCTCCCCATAACTCAGCATTTCTTTTGCGTTTCAGGGATTTTTTTTTAAACAGTCTAACACAATTACCTTTGTATTTTGGTTCACGGTCCATTCAAATTCTGCCAAATAGAACAAGTTACCCCAAAAGGTTTTCAACAGACTTGCTGCTGAGGGAGAGAGAAGGAGGGGGGAGAAAGGAAAGGGGGAGGAGAGAGAGAGAGAGCAGGAGAGAAGAACAAATTTCATATATGAATCAATCTGAGGTTTTATCTTAGGGAACTAAACAGATAAGCCAAAAGTCATGAAACTATTTCCCTCAGTTTCAAATCCTATGTAAGCCCTAACTCTAGCACCATGAGCCGTCTGCACAGAGCAGTAGTGAACAATGGAGAGCCACCTCCCAGCACAGACAAGTGATAGTTTCCCACCTTCAGCGCCCTGTCTGCTCTCAGCGCCTACTGAGTCACAGACTTCTCAGGAATGGACAGCCTGACTCTTCTGGCTACAGCACAACTTTGGATTCAAAGGCAACAGAGCTGGTACTTGGCAAACATGTCAGCCAATGGAGCCTGTCTTTAATACCTGTACCACCTCCCTAACCCTTCTGTGCCCCCCCCCCCCGCCAAATTGCCACATCTCTGTTACCTATGCAGTACTCTCTCCTATGATGAAATGGAAAGGATGGGGAATCTGGAATCAATAATAAGGATTTATCACCACTTACTATATGACCTTAGTCATGTTGCTAACCTCTCAGAGCCTCAGCTGCATAATCTGTAAAAAGGAGGTAATACTACCTGCATCAAAACATTCAGTTTAGTCTCTCGTCGTGTCCGACTCTGCGACCCCATGAATCGCAGCACGCCAGGCCTCCCTGTCCATCACCAACTCCCAGAGTTTACTCAAACTCATGCCCAATGAGTCGGTGATGCCATCCAGCCATCTCATCCTCTGTATAGCATTATGTCAATTAGAAAAAAAAAAAAACATTCTTAACATGCTTAGGAAAAGGCCTGACACTGAATACTCAAAACAATAAACGGCAATTATCGTGGTTTATTACTATTAGTGTCCAGGACAATCTCCCTCCCAACATCAGGTATGCCTTCTCTGGAAAGGGCTCCATCATTTGTTCACTCATTGGGAATGTACTGAAAACCTACTCTGTGCCCAGAAATATCCTATATACCAAAAGTATAACAATGAACAAAACAAGGAGGCTGACAGTTAAGAAGCTCACACACTAAACTGAGAATTATAATGCAATCTTGTGATTGAGAGCCACAGTCAGAATCCTGAGCATGTAAGAAGCATGACCCAGTCCCAAGAAGGTGGAGAGGGGAATTGGCAAGAATCAGTCAGGGCTATCTGAGTTCAGAACAGAACAGGTTAGCAGGAAGGCTATGGCTTCTTAAATAATCAGGGGTCTGCTGGATCATTGAAACAGCAAGAGTCCCAGAAAAACATCTATTTCTGCTTTATTGACTATGCCAAAGCCTTTGACTGTGTGGATCACAATAAACTGTGGAAAATTCTGAAAGAGATGGGAATACCAGACCACCTGACCTGCCTCTTGAGAAACCTGTATGCAGGTCAGGAAGCAAGAGTTAGAACTGGACATGGAACAACAGACTGGTTCCAAATAGGAAAAGGATTACATCAAGGCTGTATATTGTCACCCTGCTTATTTAACTTTTATGCAGAGAACATCATGAGAAATCCTGGGCTGGAGGAAGCACAAGCTGGAATCAAGATTGCCGGGAGAAATATCAATAATCTCAGATATGCAGACGACACCACCCTTATGGCAGAGAGTGAAGAGGAACTAAAAAGCCTCTTGATGAAAGCGAAAGAGGAAAGTGAAAAAGTTGGCTTAAAGCTCAACATTCAGAAAACTAAGATCATGGCATCTGGTCCCATCACTTCATGGGAAATAGATGGGGAAACAGCAGAAACAGTGTCAGACTTTATTTTGGGGGGCTCCAAAATCACTGCAGATGGTGACTGCAGCCATGAAATTAAAAGACGCTTACTCCTTGGAAGGAAAGTTATGACCAACCTAGATAGCATTATTAAAAAGCAGAGACATTACTTTGTCAACAAAGGTCCATCTAGCCAAGGCTATGGTTTTTCCAGTGGTCATGTACAGATGTGAGAGTTGGACTGTGAAGAAAGCTGAGCACCGAAAAATTGATGCTTTTGAACTGTGGTGTTGGAGAAGACTCTTGAGAGTCCCTTGGACTGCAAGGAGATCCAACCAGTCCATCCTAAAGGAGATCAGTCCTGGGTGTTCATTGGAAGGACTGATGTTGAAGCTGAAACTTCAATACTTTGGCCACCTCATGCGAAGAGTTGACTCATTGGAAAAAGCCCTGATGCTGGGAGGGATTGGGGGCAGGAGGAGAAGGGGACGACAGAGGATGAGATGGTTGGATGGCATCACTGACTCGATGGACATGAGTTTGGGTAACTCTGGGAGTTGGTGATGGACAGGGAGGCCTGGCATGCTGCGATTCATGGGGTCGCAAAGAGTCAGAAATGACTGAGCGACTGAACTGAACTGAAGGCGTGGCATGCACATATGCACACACACACAACCAGGTCCAAGTGTGGGGATGCAAAAAAATTAGGCTCCAGTTGGTGACATAGATCCTGCAATGGTGGGTTTTGATGCTGGGATGGGCAGGTTTAACTCACAAATTTAATGTACCCCAGTTCTAAAGAGGCTGCATAAAAGCCAGGTCTAACAATATGTAAATAAACAAGATTAGATGATACAAGGCCTATAAATATGTACAAAGTGGTACATGAGCCAGAATCGTTAGTAAATATTACTGAACACCTACTAGAAGTCAGGCACTACACTTGGCGCTTTTGGTTTACAAAGACACCTTATCTTTGCCTTCACAGAGCTTACAGTACTGGCAGGGAGACAGACATCAATCACATGTAGAAATAATAACAGACAAGGAAAATTCCATCCAGTGGACCTCCCAAAGTGCCACCCAAATTCACCCATTCCACATATGATATCTGATTCCCAGAGAAATCTAAGTGGGTAGAAGAAATAGTGATCATTTAGAGGGCGACCCCCCTCAGATAACATGTGTCAGTTTTTAGGAGTGGCCATCTGGAGACAGCATTCACCTCAAAGGGATGGCTGTGATGGCGGCATTCCAAGCCATGTGGCACACTAGTGCAAGTTGTATTGTTGACGCCCTCTTTTTGCAAACCTCATAGCATGGTGAGACCATCTGCTCCTGCCCTCATGTTTCCTAAAGGACTAACTGTGGAGAGATCTCAGTCATGCATGTCAAGCGAAAACCATGAACATATTTTCCTGCCCTACTCCCTTCACAAAAGATAGCAGTTCTCTGGCAAAGAGAGAATCATTTGATTTTGCTGTTCATTCACTTATTTACACATTCACATATTCAACAAATAATTAATGAGTGCTTTCAATGCACTGAGCACTGCCAAGCACCAAGGGAAAATAAAGATATGGTCCCTGCCCTCAGGCAGCTCACAGTCTATCAGGAAAATGAACAAATAGCTACAAGAAAGTATGATGAATCTTGGAATGGAATAATTACAAAGTGCTGAAGACACAAAAGGATAAAACATTGAAGTCTGGGGGAAGGAGGAGCCTGACAAGGCTTCCCAGAGCAGGAAGAATTTCAACGATTAGTAATAGTGCACTTAGACAAAGAAGAGAAATGGCATTTCAGGCAGAGGGCACAGCACGGGCAAAAGTATGGATATGAGAAACAACACATCATGTATGTATAGAGAGGAAGACCAAACCTCCTGGTACCTGACACTCCCAATTACTCTTGTTATCTAGGCATAGTTATAAATGGCAGTCCCTCCCATTCTCAGAATTGTCCATCTAGATAATACATTTATGCAATAACCCTGCATATATGAGGAACTTCAAGGAGTTTGAGAGGCAGCATAATAAAGAAGTTGCATAGACTCTGGAGTGAGAATGGTGCCCATAAGTCTGAACCAAGACAAGAGAAGGTAGTTATTAGACTATTTTGAAATGTACTTTGCCATTTTTAAAATTCTAATCACAAAGTCAAATTTCCCAGCCATACCCATGCATACTATAATTCTACTCAAAACTGGACCATTAGGTTCTATTTATACATTCCTAGGACCAGCTCTGCCATTTCCTAACTGTATGACCCAGGGCAAGTTGATTAAACACTCTAGTCCCAGCTTCCTATCTGTAACATGAGAATTCATTCAAACATTCAGCAAATACTTATCTATTGACTATAATGTTCTATACTAAGAATATCCCTAGTCATGATTCCTGCCTTTATGCAACTTATAATCTAATGAGGGAGATAGATATAAAATAAGCAATGAAAGAATATTAAATAAATTTACCATTTTATGAGAACAGCATAGTTCTGATGTCAAAGCTGATAAAGACAGCACATGTATGCATGCACACATGTAAACACATACAAAAGATATTGATCCATCTTAGTTACAAATATAGATTTTTAAAAGCTTAATAAAATACTAATCAATCAAACATAGTATATGATGATACCCAGTAGGATTAATTCCTCAAATTCCTTTAATATTAGAAATCTACAACCATAGTACATCTTGTATCAACAGAGCAATGAAAAATTATCTATATGATGATCATAATGTATGTTAAAGGTAATTTATTGAATTCTATGTTGCATTACTAATAAAAACTCTTAGTAAACTTTAAATAGAAGGATAATGACATGACAAAGAATATTTTTATCTCAAACCAATAGCTAACATCCTAATTAACAGTGAAGCTAGATCAGTGGTTCTATAATACCTAAACAGAAAAATTGTTTTGAGATTTAAAGATTTTTATAGAGCTGGTATAATGAAGATGGCTAATATTAATAACTGGTAACAGCTAGTAATATTTGGGATGATTATAGTTATTATAATCATAATTATTATTTAAGCTATAGTACAAGGAGATTGAATATTGAGGCATGGCTGAAAATTATAGGGATAAAGTAACATCATGGAGTGTTTTATATGTTATACTAAAAAGATGGCCTTCTATGCTGTATGTAAAAGTGGAGTTAAAAGCAGAGCAGTTATAGGAGCATAAACAGATGACTCTGTTGTGTGGAGATAGATTGATATGAGAAGAAGGAAATCAGGAAAAGCAGTTAGTCACCTAAAAAATGACCATGAACTAAAGAAAAAATGATAACTTGAAATAGGGGGATGATACTAGAGATGGAAACCTATAGATACATTCAGAATGTATTTAGAAAGCAAAATATCCATGACCGTCAGTGGACAGACAGGACATGGGGGGAGGGGGGAAAGCCTTCTTATATAGAGGTAGGCAGACTATTCAGGGCTTGCAGGCTATGGTGAGATAATTCATATTTAATCTAATAGCAATAGAAAGTGAAGTCGCTCAGTTGTGTCCAACTCTTTGCAACCCCATGAACTGTAGCCTACCATGCTCCTCCGTCCAGGGAATTTTCCAGACAAGAGTACTGGCGTGGGTTGCCATTTCCTTCTCCAGAGGATCTTCCCAAACCAGGGACTGAACCCAGGTATCCCACATTACAGGCAGACGCTTTACCATCTGAGCTACAGGGAAACCCTATATAGCAATAAGAGGTCATTAAATAGATTTAAGCAGGAATTTGCTATGATAAGAATTGTATTTTAGAAAGCTTTTTCAGCTACTGGGTAGAAAATTATCAGTAGATGAACGGAAGAGGAAGGAAGAAGAAGAGTTAGGAAGCTATTTCAGCAGTTGAGGAACTGACTGAGATTGATTATTATACTTCTGGAGGCAGGGGGTCATTTACCAAAAGAACAAATTCTGTAAGAAAAGGAGTTTCAGAGGGAGGACTATGACTTCCATTTCAAAGACATTGTTTTGGGGATATCCAAAAGAAGATAAAGGTATAGGTATATCAGTGTGTGCATGCATGTGTGCTATGTTGTGTCCAATTCTTTGGGACTCTATGGACTGTAGCATGCCAGGCTCCTCTGTCCATGGAATTCTCCAGGCAAGAATACTGGATACAAGAATACCTAACCATTTCCTCCTCCAGAGGACCTTCTTGACCCAGGGATCAAATCCGCATCTCTTGCACTGCAGGCAGATTCTTTACCACTGAGCCACCTGGGAAATCCTAGGTATGTCAGCAGCTGAGCCCCAAAACCGAGGCTGGAGACAGAGATAAGTGAGTCAAATCATAATGGCTGCAATGAAGAGGATGACTTCGAGAGTGCAAGGACTGGGGCCAAAGAGATCAGTTTGCTTTTTAGTGGCAGAAAAAAAAAATGAACATGCTATATTCTAAATATACATTAAAATGTTTTACTTATTTTTAGTTTAGTTGATTCCTCTTTAAAAAAAAAAGAGAGAGAATATACAAGAAAGCCCAAAAGATTATCAGCCACACAAGTAAATTATGGAGGAAATTTTAAAAGGAAGGCACTCAACATACGCAATCTGTTTCCCAAGGCTTCCAGGTTATATGACAGTAGTCTTTGTACTCTCCTCAGCAGGAACAAGAAGAAGGCAATGGCACCCCACTCCAGTACTCTTGCCTGGAAAATCCCGTGGATGGAGAAGCCTGGTAGGCTGCAGTCCATGGGGTTGCTAAGAGTCGGACACGACTGAGCGACTTCACGTTCACTTTTCACTTTCATGCATTGGAGAAGGAAATGGCAACCCACTCCAGTACTCTTGCCTGAAGAATCCCAGGGATGGGGCAGCCTGGTGGGCTGCCGTCTATGGGGTCGCACAGAGTCCGACACGACTGAAGTGTCTTAGCAGCAGCAGCAGTAGGAACAAAAGGTGAAATTGGGTTTCTGCTGCTCTTAGAAATTTGTGAAGGTGAGAAGTGGGGCTGCAGCTTGGTGGATTACAGAGCTGTTGTTGCTATTTGAGAATATGATCATTGCAAACTCCCATCCCATCCAGAGTAGCAGCCACAGGGCATTTCTAATTGATTAGATTGAAAGAACCGAGGCTCTGGTAGAAGCCATTCTTTTCTTCCCCCAAGATTCCCATTAGAATTCACAGTTCAGTGTCCATCCAAGTCCTAGAAAAACAGCTAGCAGGAAAAAAGTAAGCACTGTGTGGCACTCATGAAAATCATGTAAGAAGTTTCTACTGACAATGAAAAACCAAAAGAATAAAGGGAAGACAGGTCAAATGTTCATGAGAACAGTCATTGTCTATTAAAATATGTTATGGGATTTCAATAATTAAAATTGCTGATAATAAAGAATAGATACATAGATCACTGAACAAGATTAGACAGAATAGAAAGAGACCTAACCAAATATAGAAATAGTTTGAGATCAAAGTGGCATTTCAAGTTGGTAAGAAGAAGAGACATTATTCAATAAATAAGTTGGTGTCAGCTGGTTAACAATTTGAAATATCAGAAAGGCTGCAGCCCTACCCCATTCCTTAAATCAAAATAAAATCAGTTGGGGGTTTCCCAGCTGGCACAGTGGTAAAGAATCCACCTGCCAATGCAGGCAACACAGGAGACATGGGTTCAATCCCTGGGTCAGGAAGATTCCCTGGAGGAGGGAATGGCAACCCATTCCAGTGTTCAGGCCTGGGAAATCCCATGGACAGAGGAGCCTGGCAGGCTACAGTCCATGGAGTCCCAAAGAGTCAGATACAACTGAGCTCACACACATTTCCAACTTCAATAAAGATGAACAAAATAAAATCAGTTGGATTGAAATATTTAAATATAAAAAATAAAGATATCAGGCATTGTGTAAAGAAGATGATTTTAGCTTTGAAGTACCTGTGAGACATCAAAGTTGACCTACTAGGGAGGCACCTAGGATGGGTATGACCCTCAGGGAAGAGATGGGAGCTGAAAATCGAGATTTCAAAATCATCCACATGTATTTTGTAACTTAAGCCATCAAGATGGCTACAATTGAGAAATTAGGTGGAGTGAGAAGGGGGCCTGGAAGAAAATCCTGAAAACATCTACATTTCAGAGATGAATAGAAGAGGCTGCAACAAGAGGAAAGAGTTTC
Source organism: Cervus canadensis (assembly GCF_019320065.1). NCBI lineage: Eukaryota > Metazoa > Chordata > Mammalia > Artiodactyla > Cervidae > Cervus > Cervus canadensis. Next base: position 130,676,459 of record NC_057419.1, on the reverse strand, counting down.
TAGAAGTGGGAAGTAAGCAAGGAGAGATTTCTTTCAGTCACAGGAATAGAGATTTAAGCAGGGAGTGGCCAACAATGTCAGATGTTTCTAGGAGGGCAAGTAAGATAAAAACAGAAGTTTCTACTGGAAATTGTACAAGGAGTCTAGTAAAAGTAGCTTTACAGGAGTGTTGATAATAAGCACTTATTTAAGTAGAATGAGAAGCAAAAGTATAGGCAGTGAGTGCAGATAATTCATTCAACATGTGTAGAAATAAGACATGGAGAATGATACAGGGCAATTGTTAGAAGGTGTTACAGGTTGACTTGTGTCCTCCCAAAAGATAAATCTAATCCCCAGCACCTCAGAATGTGACCATATTTAGAAATAAGTCAATGCAGGTGTAATTACAGTTGAACCTTGAACAGCACAAAGATTAGGGGCACTAACCCTCCATGCAGTTGAAGATCTATATACCACTTATAGTCAGCCTTTCATATTCACGGTTCCTCTGCATCCACAGTGTCGCATCTAAGAATTCAACCAACTGCAGATTGTGTAGTACTGTAGTATTTAGTTTTGAAAAAAAAATCATATATAAATGGACCCCAATGCCTTAAACCCATGTTGTTCAAGTGTCAACTATACTTAAGATGAAGTCATACTAGAGTGAGGTAGGCCCTTAATTCAATAATAGATATCCTTAAAGAGGAATAAAAAACCATGTGAAGATAAAGGCAAACAGGGAGAACGCCATGAGAAAACACAGAGAGAGATCCAGTGATACAGCTGCAAATCAAAGAACACCAACGATCAACAGCCACCATCAGAAATTAGAAAGACACAAGGAAGGGTTCTTTGCAGAGTCTCAGGTGATGGCTCTGATGAGATTAAGATTTTGGACTCCTAGGCTCCAGAACTCTAACAGAAATTTCTATTGTTTTAAGCTACCCAGTACATGGTACTTTGTTACCACAACCCTAGGAAACTAATACAAAAGAGGATGGAAAGAAAGTTTTGTTATTGTGCTGTTTGCTTTTTAACACTGGTAGAAATTTAATCACATGGTAAAAATCTGATAGAATGAGGTGGCCAAGATGGTTGAGCAAGAAGACCTTAGGCCTCCCACATACACACAAAAATTACAATGATATCCAAAGCAACCATTGATGAGAAAGACCACAAGACGAGTAGAAAATGTCTTCTACAACTAAAGATATAAAGAAGGAACCACACTGAGACAAGCAGGAGGAGAAAAGATGTGATATATTCACGAACTATACCCCTGAGTAGGTGACCCACAGGTTGTAACTTACAACCCAAGGAGTGAGGGGCCTGAGCCCAACACTGGGCTCTCCAGCCCAGGGGTCCTACACCACAAAGACAAACCCCCAGAAGGCTCTGAAACCCAGTGGTGCTTACTTTCATAAGAGCCAGAGGACTTTGGTAAATAGAGACTCCACCTTTGAAGGGTGTACACAAATATCTCACATGCTCTGGGACCCGTGGCAGAAGCAGTAATTTGAAAGGAAAACAGACTCACATGCTGCTCTTTGAGGACCTCCTATAGAAACAAATGGCAACTGGGACACATCCTGGGGACATAAACACTGGCAGCAATGATTTTGGGGACCTTGTCCTACCACAAGGACACTGGTGCTGGCAAGGGCCATTTTGAAATATTCCCTCTAGCTTATCAGTGCTGGGACTCAGCCCTGCACACCAGCCAGTCGGCATCAGCCTTAGAACACCCCAGGCCAAGCAGCTAGTGAGGCTGGGGCACAGTCCCACCCACCAGCAGGCTAGCTGCCATAGAAACCCCTGGGCTCCAGCCTCATCCACCTGCAGGCTGACACCAACTTTAGGTCTCCCAGGGACCTGCAGAAGGTGATCCCAGGACTGGGCTCCACCTATTAGTAGGCTGGCATTAGCCTCAGGACCCAGATTCATCCACTAGTGGGCAGGTACTGGCTCCAGGACCACCATGACCCTATAGCCAGTCATGTCAAGATCCAACAAGCAGGCCACCACCAACCCAGGACGCCCTAGGCCCCAAGTCCCACCCATTAGCATGCCAAAATCAGCTGCAGGACCCGCCCTACACCAAAGCCCCACCTATCAACAGGCTGACACTAGTTCCAGGACCCCTAGACCCACAGTCAGCCACCCTAGCATCCGGCTCTGCACCAGCCAGCAGTAGCCTTAGGACCCAACCAGGATTCTGTCTCATGGCCCAGCACACCAGTGGGCCGGCACCAGGACTGAGATTCTCCTGGCTATGGGGCTCATCATGCCAGGACCTGACCTGGCCCACCAATGGTCAGCAACCTCCACACAAAGCAGAGCCTAGCAACCAGCCACACTGGGATCCAACTGTATCTACCAGTACACCAACAGTAGTCAGCCCACCATAACAGAAAGACCCATGCAGCCCACAAAAAGGGCATCCCAAGAGCATATGGCTCTAGTGACGAGAAGGGAGTATTCACCTGAGACCCATAAGATGTTTCCTACAAAATGCCACTTCCCCAAAATTGGGAAATATAACGAAGCTACCAAATACATAGAAATAAAAACACAGAGGTAGGCAAAATGAGACAATAGAGGAATTTGTTCCAAACAGTGAAATAAAATGAAACCCCAGAAGAACAACTAAGTGGAAATAAGCAATGTAACTGATAACTAGTTTAAAGTAATAATCATAAAGATGCTGAAAGAACTTGGGAGAATGTATAGACAGAGTGAGAAGTTAGAAGTTTTTAAAAGAGTTAGAAAATATAAAGAAAAGCAGAACAGATATGAAGAACAAAATAACTGAAATAAAATATAGATAGAAAGAATCAACAGTAGATTAGATGATACACAGGAATGGATCAGTGAACAGGAAGACAGAACAGTGGCAATCACTCAAACTGACCAGAAAAAAAGAAAAATAAGAGGACAGTTTAAGAGACCTCTGAGACAACATCAAGTATATTACCATTTACATTATAGGGGTCTCAGGAGGAGAAGAGAGAAAGGAGCAGAGAATGTATTTGAAGACATAATAGCTGAAAAACTTCCCTAACCTGGGAAATGAAACAGACATCCAGATCCAAAAAAACAAAAGATCAATCCAAAGAGGACCACACCAACACCAACTGTAATGATACAGCAAAAATGAAAGATAAAAAGAGTATTAAAAGCAGCAAAGGAAAAAGAACAAGTTGTGTACAAGAGAACTACCATAAGGCTATCAGTTCACTTTTTAGCAAAAACTGCAGGCCAGAAGGAAGTGGCACAATATATTTAAAGTCATAAAGGAGAAAAAAAGCCTACTACCAAGAATACTCTACCCAGCAAGGTTTTCATTCATTTTGGAAGGAAAGATCAAAAGTTTTACAGACAAGCCAAAGTTAAGAGTTCAACATCAGAAAACCAGCTTTATGAGAAATGTTAAAGGAACTTCTCCAAGTTGAAAAGAAAAGGCCACAACTAGAAATATGAAAATCACATAAGGAAAAATCTCAGTGGTAAAGACAAATATACAGTAAGTACAGTAAATCAACCATTTATAAAGCAATAAGAAGGTTAAAAGACAAAAGTAGTAAAGTCATATATATGCTCAATGAGTACTTAAGGGATATGCAATACAAAAGGATGTAAAATATGTCAAAAACATTAAATGGGGTAGAAGTAAAAATGAATGGTTGTTAAATAAAATGCATTTCAACTTAAACTAACAACTTAAAATAATCATGTATATATAGAGATTAACAGATTATATAAAGATTGTTATATATAAACCTCATAGTAACAAACGAAAAATCTTTAACAGATACACACAAAAAAGGGAAAGGAATCCAAAGATAACACTAAAGACTGTCATTAAGTCACAAAGAAAAATAGCAAAAGAAGGAACAAAAACAAGCTATAAAACAACCCAAAATGATTTTAAAATGGCAGTAAGTATTAATAAGTATCAAAAAAGGCTGTAACCTATCAATAACTACTTTAAAAGTAGATGGACCAAATGACAATCAACAGACACAGAGTGGTTGAATGGACACAAAAGCAAAACCCATCTGTGTCTGTTTATAAGTCACTCACCGCAGATCTAAAGACACACACAAACTTCAAGGAAGAGGATACAAAAAAGTATTCCATACAAATGACAATAAAAAGAAAGCTGGGGTGCCAATGCTTATAGCAGACAACACAGAACTTAAAACACAGATTGTAAAAAGACCATAAAGATAAGCGTAAAAATAAATGAAATAAATGAGGCAAAAAAACAACAATAGAAAAGATCAATGAAACTAAGAGCTGGTTCTTTGAAAAGAAAAACACAGTTGACAAACATTTAGCTAAATTCATCAAGAAAAAAATGAGAGAGCTCAAATCAACAAAATCAAAAGTGAAAACGTAGAAGTTACAACCATCATCACAGAAATACAAAGACTCACAAGAGAGTACTATAAACAATTATGTGCCAATAAAATGGACAACCAAGCGGAAACAGAAAACTTCTGAGAAATGAAAATCTCCCAAGACCAAATCAAGAAAAATAGAAAATATGAACTAATTACTAATAATGAAACTGAATCACTAATTTTTTAAAAATACCCACAGTCACAAGTCCAGGACCAGACAGCTTAACATGTGAATTTTACCAAACATTTAAGGAAGAGCCAACACCAGTCTTTTCCAAACTATTCAAAAAACTGGAGAGGAAAGAATGCTTCTGAATTCATTCTATGAGGCCAGCATCACCTCAATATCAAAATCAGACAAAGATACGAAAAAAAGAAAATTACATGCCAGTATCAGTGATGAACATAGATGCAAAAAAAGCTATTGAAAAAAATCAATACACATTTATAAAAAAAAACTCTTAACAAAGTGGGTATACAAGGAGCATACATGAACATAATAAAGGCCATATATGATAAATCCACAGCTAGCATCATAGTCAATAGTTAAAAGCTAAAATCATTTCCTCTAAGATAAGGAACAAGACATCCTTGTGGACATCTGCCCACCCTCATCATTTTAATTCTACAAAGTATTAGAAGTCCTAGCCACAGCAGTGAGAGAAGAAATAAAAGGAATTCAAAGTGGAAAGGAAGTAAAACTGTCACTGCTTGCCAATGACATGATGCTATCCATAGAAAATCCCAAAGACTCACCCAAAAAGTACTAGAAATGGTCAATGAATTCAATAAAGCTGCAGGATACAAAATAAATATACAGAAATATGTTGTGCTTCTATTCACTAATAAGGAACTACCAGAAAGTGAAATTAACAAAACAACTGCATTTAAAACCTCATCAAAAATAAAATACCTGGGAGTAAATCTAAGAAAATAAAAGACCTGTACTAGGAAAACTATAAAACAATGAAAAAAGAAATTAACGGTGACAAAAATGAAAAAAATATACCATGTTCTTGAGTCAGAAGAATTAATATTGTTAAAATGACCATACTATCCTATGCAACTACAGATTCAATGCAAGCCCTATCAAAACACCCATGACATTTTTCACAGAGCTAAAAGAAAGAATTCAGAAATTTGGATGGAAACACAAAAGACCTTGAATAGCCAAACAACCTTAAAAAAGGAGAACAAAACTGGAGTCATCATGCTCCCTGGAGATTCCAAACTATATTACAAAGCTATAGTAATGAAAACAGTTTGAGACTGGCACAAAAACGAATGCATAGAACAATGGAACAGGAAACAGAGCCCAGAAATGAATCCACACTTACGTGGGTTATTAATCTATGCCAAAGATAGAAAGAATACACATGGGGAAAACACAGCTTCTTCAATAAATGGTGTTTGGAAAACGGGACAGGCATATGCAAAATAATCAGACTGGACTACTCTCTCACAACATTCACAAAAATAAATTAAAAATGGATTAAAGACTTAAATATAAGATCTGACACCATAAAACTTTTAGATAAAACATAGACAGTATATTCTTTGACAATAATCTTAGTAAAAATTTTTGAACATGTCTCCTCAGGCAAAGGAAACAAAAAACAAACAAATAAATGAGTCTGCATCAAGCTTAAAAGGTTTTACACAGTGAAGGAAACTATCAGCAAAATGAAAATACATTATTGACTGGGAGATTTTTGCAGAAACTAATGCCTGTGGCTGACAATTTGTTTTGAAAATGAATATTGAAATGTCTCCAGTCAATAATGTTCAGATAACAAAAGACATATTAATACATCTCTGCTCAGTATGTAGCAAACAGAAGATATTTGCAAATGATACATCCAACAAGAGGTTAATATCCAAAATACTAAAGGATTCATACAACTCAACAGAAAAAAAAAATCTGATTTTAAAATGGGCACAGGATCTTAATAGATATTTTTCCAAAGGAGACATACAGATGGCCAATAGGAACAGGAAAAGAGGCTCAACTTCACTAATCATCAGGGAAATGCAAATCAAAACCAAAATGAGAAATGACCTCACCATCTGTCAGAATGGGCTATTAAAAAGACATCACACGGAACTCTGCTCAGTGTTATGTGGCAGCCTGGATGGGAGGGGGGTTTGAAGGAGAATGGATACATGTATGTGTATGGCTGAGTCCCTTCACTGTTCACCTGTGAAACTATCACAACATTGTTAATTGGCTATACCCCAATACAAAATAGAAAGCTTAAATAACAAAAAATAAATAAAAACAACTCTTAGTCATCTTCTTAAAAAAAAGACAACAAATAAATAAATGTTGACAAGGATGTGGAGAAAAGGGAATCCTAGTGTACGGTTGGTGGGAATAGAAATTGCCACAGCCACTATGGAAAGCAATATAGAGAGTTCTCAAAAGATTAAAAAGAGCTCTACTATATGATCCAGCGATTCCACTTCTGGTTATTTATCCAAAGAAAATGAAAACACTAATTAAAAAAGATATATATGCACCCCTATGTTCACAACAGTCCCTTGGACTGCAAGGAGATTCAACCAGTCCATCCTAAAGGAGAGCAGTCCTGGGTGTTCATTGGAAGGACTGATGCTGAAGCTGAAACTCCAGTACTTTGGCCACCTGATGCAAAGAGCTGACTCATTGGAAAAGACCCTGATGCTGGGAGGGACTGGGGGCAGGAGGAGAAGGGGATGACAGAGGATGAGATGTTTGGATGGCACCACCAACTCAATGAAAATGGGTTTAGGTAAACTCCAGGAGTTGGTGATGGACAGGGAGGCCTGGCATGCTGCGATTAATGGGGTCGCAAAGAGTCAGACATGACTGAGCGACTGAACTGATGTTCACAGCAGCATTATTTCCGAGAGCCAAGATATGAAAGCAACCTAAGTGCCCATCAATGTGTGAGTGGACAAAGACATAGTGTGCATACACACACACACACACTCACACACACACACACACATACACATAGTGGAATGTGACAGCCACATTTCTTAAAGGATGAAATCTTGTTATTTGTAACAACATGGAGGTATATAACAGGTATTATGCTAAGTGAGATAAGTCAGACAGAAGAAGACAAATACCGTATGATTTCACATTTAGGTGGAATCTTAAAAATCAAAACAAAGCAAATTAATACATACAACAAAACAGAAACAGAGTTATAGATACAGAGAACAAACAAGTGATTGCCAGAGCAGTGAGCTGTCAGGAAGAAAGAAATAGGTAAGGGAGATTAAGAGGTACAAATTTACAGTTACAAATGAATGAGTCATGGGTATGAAATGTACAGTGTGAGAAATACTGTAACTATGTAATATCTTTGTATGCTGACATAATGTAACTAGACTTATACTGGTGATCATTTTAAAATGTATAGAAATATCAAATTATATGTTGTATAACAGGAACTAACAATGTTGTAGGTGTTATACTTCAAAAATAAACAAACATGGAAAATTGTTACTAGGGGTTGGGGAGGTAGGGGGAATGAAGGTAGCCAAAAGATACAAACTTCCAGTTATAAGAAAAATAAGTACTAGAGATATAATGTATAACACGACAAATATAATTAACACTGCTGTATGTTATATATGAAAGTTAATAGAGTAAATCCTAAGAGTTCTCATCACAAGGAAGATTTTTTTCTTTAATTTTGTATCTAAATGAAATGATGGATGTTCACTAAATATAATAATCATTTTATGATGTAAGTCAAACCATTATGCTGTGCACCTTAAAACTTATACAGTGCTATATGTTAATCACATCTCAAAATTGAAAGGAAAAAAATGAAAGGCCAAAAAATAATAACAATACATGTAATTTCTTTGTTTAAAACAAAATTTGAAAAATGACTTTTCAGGACTTAATTCAACCTCAGCTACTTAAAGCTATACACAATTGCCAACCCATGAAGAGCCCCCAGCCCTTGGTGTAAATCCTTCTTTTCTTTTGGGGGGATATTTGCATTTCAAATATTTGCTGTTTTACCAGATGAATAGTCAGTTATGAAGTAAACAGTCATTTATAAGCTACATTTTAACAATCTGAAAATTGGAACTTATAAAATAAATTACAGTGGAGATATTAAGAAGCTGGGGAAAACCTAACACTCTCTAAGAGCTTAAAAAAAGTCTTTGTCCCTTCTTGAATGATCTTCTAAATAAATAGTTGCTACTGTTTAACATCAGGAGACACATTACAGTTAAAGAAGCCAATACCTGCATTGAACTGATAACACACATCTCTATAACTTAGAGGGAAAAGTAATAAGTATGGCTGCGGAGCCTTATTTCCGCCGTCTCTTCTGGGGCAGATAACTTTTTACGCAAACTCATTTTTCATTTCCACCACATTGTCTTCCTTTTCCAAACAGGATATAAAATGATTTCACAGGCACCTCTGGAAATGAGCACTGAGAAAAGCTTCCCCTCACACAAAGCCTAACCACCTCTTGAAAGATTCTAAAATTAGAAAAGCATTCTCTTTCACAAAAATGGAAGCGATGCAGCTAACCTACTTTGCACAATTCTTCAAGGCAGGCATAACTACATTTCCTCAGCTTCCTTGAGCTATGACATTCTGAAAAATACTTCAGGCCACCAAGCATCTAATTGGGCCCTTGGAAAGACCATTTTCTCACTATGAATGTTAGGCTTTTGAATGATTCTCTCCTTTCAGGAGTTCCTTATCAGAAGGTAGTGGATTCTGTTCCCTCAACATGTTTGCATGCACACTGCCAGCTATGTCTTTGGAAATTGAGAATTATCTTTGCCTCTTTCAAATGGGTCATTTTCAATTTCTCTAGGCTGCATTTAAGTTGCATCCAAGAATTTGGCTGGGGAGGCAGCACTCTGATTTAGAAGTTACAGACAGGAGTTCTAGTCCCAAGTCCTCTGTTTATAACCATATAGTCATGAAGAGTAGTTTAATACTTTTGAGTTTCCTCAGCTTAAAAGATAAAGACAATGGAAACAACAGTAACAAACAGCACAAGGTAATTTTAAGGAGCAAATGAGATCATGTGATAATGTTACTTTTGCCAAAAGTAACCACAGTTTACAGAAAGTTCTTTCACATGTATTAGTTCATTTAATTTTGCAGGAGCACTTTGAAAATTATAAATGGTTATGTTAGGCATTGTGACAATCACATGCATCAAATTTCTCTCAAATTAACCAGGCCCAAAAGGCACAGTAAACTTCTTTAAATGTTCATGGCATTCATGCCAATTAATATATAACCCACTTATTGTGCTTTCATTCCTTCCACTGTTATTTTTTTCTTCTAATATATTTTGGGAAGGTAAAAATCATACCATTCTGTAAGAAGAAAGCTACATAAAAATAACCCCAGCCTAAACAGCTCAGATTCTAACTTATTCATTCATTTATTATTTTTAATTATAGTATATAAGCAGGCTTTATACTGCCACTTATTGAAGAGTTTGTTTCAAACAATGTAAACATAAACCCACCTCATTGCTTCTTAGGTAAGAACAGTATTCAAAGTCATAATACTAGTAGTTTTATATCAATAAATACATTTGAAAAATGGGGTGGCATTACTGTTGCTCACCAAATGTTTATATTTCTCTTCTTTTCCACCTTTCCAGCACATAACCGGATTGCTTTCCTTACACACACAGCCATCTAACTAGTTTTGGTCAACAACGCACAAGTAAAAATGGTATGTGTCACTTCTGGGTGCACGCTTTAAGAGCCAGTGCATATTGCATTATACACTCTTTCCCTCTGTTGAGATGATCAACAATCCTAGAGATAACAGATAGATTCTGTCAACCTGGGTCCTGCAATGATGACGATGACATGCAACCAAAACTATGTAGCAAAAACAAGGAAAGAACTTCTGTGATTTTAAGCCATAAGATTCAGAGTTTCCTCCTGCAATACGATGATCCATACTAAATCGTATAGACTAAATGATTACAAATTTAGGCTCTGAAGTCAAAAAGATCAAGTTTCACTTCAGATGTATAATCTTAAATTATGGAACCTCACTTAGCTTAATTTCATCATTTGTAAACTGGGTAAAAACAATATTTACCTCATTGGGTTCTTTCCAGAATTAAATGAAGTAATACGCATATGTCTATGAAAAGTGTCTAGCACAAAGTATGTCCTCGGTCGCTGTTCATCATGTGATTATCATCTAATCCTATAAGGTGAAAGGGACTTGCTGTGCCCATTTTGAAGATGAGAGAATAGAGGCCAACAAAAAATATGTTTGTCTTGAACAATGTCATAGAATTCATCACTGGCACAATTATACCTAAAATAGAAATCTCCTAATGCCTAGCCCAACTGTTCGATTTTAAAATGTAGCATATCTCCTGAATTTAGAATATCTGTTTTAAGGCAGTAGTTCATATCTGAGGACTCCTAATACCCAGGAATCTGCACAGTAGTAACAAAAATCTGTGATTTCTTTTACTACTTCCAACAGCCTAATATGTAATTTCTCCCACAAAAGACTAACAAAACAAAATTAACAAAAGCATCAAGTTTCTCATCTTTAACAGCAATTATATCAGCTCAGCTCGGAAACAAAGTAAAATGAAGGCGGTGGTAACAGAAAACCTTTACAAACACCAAAATGTATAACAGAAGGTTTTATAATTGTCAAAAGTAGGGCACAAATGTGGATTTCATATGTTAATGGGGGATACATGTTGTTATAAACATATTATCCATAAGACAACTGCATATCAGTTACCCAGAAGACATAAAGGCTTTCCCTGCTACTAAAGACAGGAAAAAAAACAGCATATTTTACTAAAGAGACACTAGATAGTGTAGTAAATCTTCCCAAACCACTATTCCATGGACTTGTTACATCAAAATCACCATGAGTAACTGTTAACAATACATATTCCCAGGCAGTACTTAAGATCAGTAGTTTACAAACGTCTCAGATGATTCTTTTGTGCAATCAGGCCTTGGAATCACTTCTGTAGTGTATAATATTCTCAGTAGTATCCAGCAGTAAATGCAATGAATTTCAACAGCTGCTTTTCACAGTGGTCTTCAGTGCAAATAAATGAGAGAGAAAACTAAAGCATGCTGTGTGAAACAATTAGCCAAAGCTTGGGAACTGAGTGCACAGCTTTCCAACGATCTGGCCTGATCCAGGAGTAAAACATACAGCAAAGCCCAGAAAAATATTTATTCAGAGAAACTCAAAATTTGGCATAAAATTTCAGTGAGTAAACAGACTTCCTGAAGACCAGCTCCTGTTGAGCTTCAGATAAGGCTATCTGCTCTAAACTACTGCTTTTCAAACTTTAATGTGCATGTAAAGCACCCAGGAATTCCTGTTAAAATGCAGATTCTGATACTGTAGGTCTGGAATGGGTCCTGAGAGTCTCCATTTTTTTCCCTAAGTTTTCAGCTGATGCTGATGGGCCTCCGGATATTCTAGGACTGATCCTGAAGAACTGTGTATCTTTCAAACAATCCTCCATGAATATATGGTCGTACCATTTGGCTTTCATAAACATGTTGAAGTTACATTCTCAAGCAAAAAGCTGGAACTCAGCTGTGTTTCCATCCCAAATGAAATATTTGGGTTAACTTTTTAGTGCCTGCCTACATAGCAGAAAAAGACTTTTCAGAGAAACAAGAGAATTTTTAAAATATATACTGAATAAGTTGGAATTCCACGGTTTCTCCTTCCCTGAGCCAGAGTAGCTACGGGCACTTAAGTACTTAATACACCATCCCATTTACACAGCCAGCCATTCCTTTACAAAGGGTGGTCCTGTAGGGTTCTCAAAGCATTTACACCGCCTACCCGTTATCACGTCTATTTTAGCCACTATCCAATCAGATAGCAGTGTACACTTTAACTTCATTTCTCTGTAGTTACTACTTTTTTTCGTGGCTTCTTCTTTTTTTAGTAGTTACTATTTTTTAGTATCCTTCCATGGATTTTTTTCAAAGCTCAAGTAAAATATGTGGAAAATAGTTAATTCTACATTTTTTTTCCACCAGCCAACAACCTAGTGGAAATATTCTACAAAAATGTACTTACTGCTTAATCCCATTAGTTTGGGGTTCATTTGTTTGGATTATATCAGATGCACAAAAACGGGTCATCAATCACAACACACTCTCATGTTTGGTCCATGCATGGTACTCTTTTACTTATTAATTATTTTAATAATATTATAAGCTGATGATCCCATTAAACCAATTTAGGAACCAGAACATTACTAACAGCCTACACTAACCTGCTCTTCCCCATCCCATTCTCCTATCTCACCCTCAGAGATAACCACCAACCTAAATTTTATGATTATGTTTACCAAGTTTTGTTTTTTCTTTAATTTTATCTCATGTATGTTTGTGTTTAATTCACGTAAGCTATATGATATTTGATTTTGCTTGGATGTGTACGTTATACAAAGGGGAATGATACTGTATAGAGTACCTTGGGAACTTGCATCTTCTACTCCAACTTATGCTATTAAGATTTATCCAGGCTATTGCACACTGTAGCTCATTGACTTTCAAAGCTTTATAATATTCCATCATGTCAATATATCACAATTTACCCATTCTCCTGTTGATGAGAATTTGGGTAACCTCCAGTTTATTACTACTATATTAAATGTTGCTATGAGTATTTGTGGACATTACTGCTGGTTTCCAGTAGCTAATGTTTCTCTTGGGTAGAGGTGATGCAGACAGGGAGGTGGGAAGGGGAAAACCTGGTAAGAGGAGGGAGATGGTCTGGGCATGAGGTAGGAATAGGACCAGGTAGGTCTAAGTAACTGGTGACTAAGGCAGGCACAGGATGAAGTGACAGGGAAGTCATAGGGACAAGAGGCAGAAGAGAAGGAAGGGAGGGAACCGAAAGCTGAGCAAAGGCAGAGGGAGAAGTATGATAAAGAGGAGGTTGAGCAGGAAAGAGACAGGGCAGCTTTTCCTGAAAAGCTCTCAGATGAAATGCTGGGTTCAGTGTTCTGCATTCTTTCTTTGCTGGATTCGATTATGACTTAGATTCCATTAAAAGAGAGTCTAAGATTCTATGACATTTTGTCTTGGAAGATAACTTTGACATTTGAATATAGCTTTCTTATAAATTAAGAAACAAAGGTCCAAAAGGACTAGCCAAAGGCACCTAACAATCAAGGGCACAGTTTGGAGACAATACAATTCAGAGCTCATAAAAGTAATCCCAGGATGACCAGGCAATGGATCAAAGTGCAGCTCTCCCCAGGGTGCAGGGGGGCTCCTCTTGAAATTAGGACCACCCTAGATACAGGCAATAAAGAATGACCACTCTTTGTCCATGAAAGGCACTTTCTATTCCTGTCTTTCAAAAACTGAGACTTCAAAATCATAAATATATTATGCCTTCAAATATATATATATATATATATATATATATATATATATATATATATCCTTTCCAAAATTTACAGTTTCTCTCTAGCATATTTGATCATCTTTCATTGGATTAATTCCTAGGTCATGTTTTTTGTTGATACTGTAAAGATCAGGAAAACTGATAAACTTCCAGCAAGACTAACAGTATAAAAGAAAAAAAAGAACATAAATACTCATATCAAAAGTAAAAGAGGGGCTAATACTATAGGTCTCACAAATATTAATTGGCTTCCCTGGTGGCTGAGACAGTAAAGAATCTGCCTGCAATGCAGGAGACCTGGGATCAATCCCTGGATCAGGAAGATCCTCTGGAGAAGGGAATGGCAACCACTCCAGTTTTCTTTACTGGAGAATTCCATGGACAGGGGAGCCTGATGGGCTACAGTCCATGGGGTCACAAATACTCAGACACAACTGACCAATTAACACTTTCACAAACGTTGAAAGTATAACAAAGCTATACTACAAACAACTCTATGTACCTAAATTTGTCATCTTGGATAAAATAAACAAATTCCTCAAAAATCACAAACTGTCAAAACTCACTCAAGAAGAAGAGAGAAATCCAAACAGTCATATAATTAAATAAAATGATTATATAGTTTTAAAAGTTGTCCAAAAATGGTTTCTCTAGGCCCAGAAGATTTCACTGGCAAATTCTAACAAACAGTTAAAGAAATAATGCCAATCTACATAACCTTTCTACAGAAAACAGAGGAGGAAGTAATGCTTCCCAACTCATTTTATGAGGCAACATTAACCTGATAGCAAAACCAGATAATAATACAAGAAAGTAAGACTACAGCCAATACCCCTCATGATTCATGTAAAAATCCACAAAGTATCAGCAAATTAAATCAGGCAATAGTTAAAAATAATACCAAATAACCAAATGGGGTTTATACCAGGAATGCAACTCTGTTTCAATATTCTCAAATTAATCAATGCAATCCAACATATTAAATGAGTTTAAAAAAAGAAAAATCACATTATTATATCAATGGGTACAGAAAAAACACTTGACAAAATTCAATATTAATACATGATTTAAAAACTCAGCAATTTCTTCAACTTGATAAAGGGCATCCACAAAATCTATAGCTAACATTGTACCTAATGGAGAGAGACTAAATGCATTTCCTCTAGTATCACTATTCTTAGTGCAATAAGGAAAATAAATAAAATGCATATCAATTAGAAAAGAAGAAATTAAATGATCCTTATTTGCTAACATGCTGCCTAAGTAGAAAATGACAAATAATCTAAAAACAAATAACCATAAAAAAACTTCCTACTACTAATCTGTAAGTTTAATATTGTAAAATAAAAAGACAATACACAAAAATCAACATTTATATATATTAGCAATGTAAAATTGGAAACTGAAATTCCACCCTCCCCCAAAAAATTAACATCAATTAAAACACCTCCAGAACATGAGACACTTTAAATACAAATCCAATAAAATATGTACAGGATATTTATGCTGAAAATGACAAAATTTTGATGAAAAAAAATCAGCAAAGACCTAAATAAATGGAGAGACATAGTGCTCTCATGGATCCAAAGACTCAGTACAATTTAGATGTTAATCTCCTCTACAAAATAAATTTAATGGAATATCTTTAGAAATTTAGTAGGTATTGACAAATTGATTCTAAAATTTATGTGGAAAGGAAAAAAAAAGGAGCAAAAATATTTTGAAAAAAGAACAAAGTTGGAAGACTCACACAACCCAATGAGGTACCATTACACGCCAGTCAGAATGGCTGCTATCCAAAAGTCTACAAGCAATAAATGCTGGAGAGGGTGTGGAGAAAAGGGAACCCTCTTACACTGTTGGTGAGAATGCAGACTAGTACAGCCACTATGGAGAACAGTGTGGAGATTCCTTAAAAAACTGGAAATAGAACCCCCATATGACCCAGCAATCCCACTGCTGGGCATATACACGGAGGAAACCAGAATTGAAAGAGACACGTGCACCCCAATGTTCATCACAGCACTGTTTATAATAGCCGGGACATGGAAGCAGCCTAGATATGCATCAGCAGACAAATGGATAAGAAAGCTGTGGTACATATACACTATGGAATATTACTCAGCCATTAAAAAGAATACATTTGAATCAGTTCTAATGAGGTGGATGAAACTGAAGCCTACTATACAGAATGAAGTAAGCCAGAAAGAAAAACACCAATACAGTATATTAACACATATATATGAAATTTAGAAAGATGGTAATGATGACCCTATATGCAAGACAGCAAAAGAGACACAGATGTAAAGAACAGACTTTTGGACTCTGTGGGAGAAGGCGAGGGTGGAATGATTTGAGAGAATAGCATTGAAACATGTATATTACCATATGTAAAATAGGTCGCCAGTCCAGGTTCGATGCATGAGACAGGGCGCTCAGGGCCGGTGCACTGGGATGACCCTGAGGGATGGGATGGGGAGGGAGGTGGGAGGGGGTTCAGGATGGGGGACACACGTACACCCATGGCTGATTCATGTCAATGTATGGCAAAAACCACTACAATACTGTAAAGCAAGTAGCCTCCAATTAAAATTAATTTAAAAAAAAAGAAAAACAAAAGCTACAAACATGAAGATGTATGCAAATCACACAGCCAACAAGACATGTTCATAATGTATAAAGAACTCTCAAAGTTCAACAGTAAGAAAACAAATAATCCAATTTTAAAACATACAAAGAACCTGACCATATACAAATGGAAAAAAATAGACAGATGGTAAACATCATTAGCCATTAGGGAGATGCAAATTGAAACAATGACAAGATACCACCACATACCTATTATAACACATAAATAAAAAAACAACAATACCAAGAGTTGATAAGAATGCAAGAAACTACAACTCTCATATACTGCTCATGGGGATGCAAAAATCACACATACTGGCAAATGATTTGGCCATTTGTTACAAAATTAACCACAAAGTTTATCATAATGATAAGGTAATCCCACCCCTGGGTATTTACTCTAAAGAAAATTGGTATTCACACTAAACTCTCCACAGAATATTTCTTGAGATTCTGTTCATAACTGCCCAAAACTGGAAGCAATCCAAATGACCATTAACAAGTCAATGGATAAACAAACTGGTAAATCCATATAATGGACTACTACTTGGCAATAATAAACAATGAACATATCACAACATGGATAAATCTCCAGAGAACTGCTAAGTGAAAGAAGCTAGTCTTAAAAAGGTTACATACTGTATGTATGTTCCAAACTGTGGAAAATTCTTAAAGAGATGAGAATTAGACCACCTTAACCCCTCCTGAGAAACCTGTATGCAGTTCAAGAAGCAACAGTTAGAACCATACATGGAGAAATGGACTGGTTCCAAAGTGAGAAAGGAGTACATCAAGGATGTATATTGTCGTCCTGCTTATTTAATTTCTATGCAGAGTACATCTTGCCAAATGTTGGGCTGCATAAAGCACAAGCTGGAATCAAGATTGCTGGGAGAAATATCAATAACCTCAGATATGCAGATGACACCACCCTTATGGCAGAAAGCAAAGAAGACTAAAGAGCCTCTTGATGAAAATGAAAGAGGAGAGTGAAAAAGTTGGCTGAAAGCTCAACATTCAGAAAACTAAGATCATGGCATCTGGCCCCATCACTTCATGGCAAATAGATGGGGAAATAATGCAAACAGTGAGAGACTTCATTTTCTTGTGCTCCAAAACTACTGCAGATAGTGACTGCAACCATGAAATTAAAAGACACTTTCTCCTTGGAAGAAAATCTATGACAAACCTAGACAGCACATAAAGGAGCAGAGACATTACTTTGCTGACAAAGGTTTAAATAGTCAATGCTATGGTTTTTCCAGTAATCATGTATGGATGTGAGAGCTGAACCATAAAGAAGGCTGAGTGCCAAAGAATTGATGGTTTTGAACAGTCATGTGGAGAAGACTCTTCAGAGTCCCTTGGACTGCAAGGAGATCAAACCAGTCAACCCTAAAGGAAATCAACCCTGAATATTCACTGGAAGGGCTGATGCTAAAGCTGAAGTTCCAATACTTTGGCCAACTGATGTGAATAGCCAAATCATTAGAAAAGCCCCTATTGCTGGGAAAGATTGAAGGCGGGAGAAGAAGGGGACAACAGAGGATGAGATGGTTGGATGGCATCACCAACTCAATGGAAATGAGTATGAGCAAGCTCCGGGAGATAGTAAAGGATAGGGAAGCCTGGCGTGCTGCAGTCTGTGGGGTCACAGAGAGTCTGAGATGACTGAGTGACTGAACAACAACAACAACTGTATGATTCCATGAATATGACATTCTGTAAAAAAACTACAGTGATAGAAAACTGATCAGTTATTTACACAGCAAATAGAGGTTAGAAGTGAGTAGAGGGTTTAACTCAAATGGAACAGCACAAGGGAGCTTTCAGGGGAGAGGGAACTATTCTGTATCTTCATTGTGGTGGTAGTTTTGTGACTCTGTGTGTGTGTAACAACTCATAAAAATGCACACCAAAAAAGACAACTTCACTGAATGATAATTTTTATTTTTTTTTAATTTTTTATTTCAGTAAGTATTCACTGAGTGCCTATTACACGCAAGATTTTGTTTCATATAGTTGGGACACATCAAAGGATAAAACAATAGTCCCTGCCCTCACGGAGCTTACAGTCTAGCATTTACAACCATTTCACCTGGATGCAGTCACCCTGGGCAAGTCACTGGGCCTCTGTCCTCAGCCACCTGATGCAGGAGTAAGGAGGCCCAGCTCAGACATGGGTAACAGACCGGCTGTGCTGGAGATGCCAAAAGGGCACCTACCCCCAGCCCACCATCCAGACAGTTGATAGGACTGGAAGCTGGCTTTTAATGATAAAGTATAGGAGGAGGGGGCACAGGGACTGGAGCCAGCAGTCTGCTAGGCTGCTGCCTCAGGGCCTGGGCTGGCTACATGATCTGCTGCTGCTGCTGCTTCTTGTTGGCCGCCTTGCCGGCAAGGTCCTTGGCCTTCTCTGTAGCTGCCACTGCCATCTCCTCGGCCTTCTCCTTGGCTTCCTTGGCTGTTTCAACAAGGGTTTTGGGAGGGGCCTCACCTTGCAGCTTGGCCAAGATGTATTCAAAACCCTTCATAGTCATGGTCATGTTACTTTTGAACCATGCAAGACCAAATTCCTAGACGGCTCTGGAGATGCCAAATAAGCTAGAGGAGACCCAGGTTTCCTGGCAGATTTCAGCCCAGCTGCTGTTATCAGAGTTCACACAGTAAACACATCATTCCTCCACCACCATCAGCTGGGTGTGGTTGATGTTCCAGGTGAAGGTGGCCATGGTCTGGTTTCCTGGGTCCACAATAGAATCTTCCAGGAAGTACACTGAATGAGCAACACTGGCAGGAAACAGTCGCTCAGCCCAGCAGGGCATCCTGTTCGTCTTGGTCAGGAGCTTCTGGTCAGAGGTCACCTCTCGGTGCACTATGTCTTCCATCAAGGCATGTTTGCTACAGGGATTTGGGTACCGCTGCCAGAAGGCAGCAAACACTTGGTCCCAGGAACTCCAGAGCATGCTCTGGCCCAGGAAATACTCCACCATTGTCCCGGCCAGGGCGGGCTCAGTGCCGGGGCAGCATCAGGGGTGTGGAGCCCCAGGGGCATGCAGAGGCCAGGCTGGAGCTCAACACTCGGCCGCCAGGCTAGCGGCAACTCAGTTGCTATAGCGCTGAACCCAACCAGCCACCACCACCGCTGCCATGAGGGCTAACTTTTAAAATAGAATGAAGAACTAATCCCGATTTAAGGAGGTTAAATGATAAATTTTATGTTATACATTTTATCTCAATTTAAAAAATCAATGCATCAATCAATCTTAGTTCAGTCACTGACCCCAGGCAACTTGACTTCATTTTATCTGTATATAAAATGTGAATAATAAAACTGCCTACCTCATAAGCTTATCATGAGAATTATATATAAACTTTGTATAACATGTTTGCCATATGACAAGGGTTCAATAAATGTTATTTACTAATTTTACCCTGTAGATAATTTCTCCCTTTTGAATCCATCCTAAACACATCCTTGAGAATATTTTTATTAATATATATGCGCCTTCATTTTTTCCTATCCCTCCACAATGTGCTGTCTAGTCAGCAAACAGGTGGACCCCCAGGAGAGACCCAAATTCCTATTAATGAGTCCTTCAATCAATTTCCAGCCATGGCCCATAACGAACAAGGATCTGCCCCATCCCCAGGGCATCATGCTTACACTAAGTCTCCTTTTCTGGAGACACAGTCTTTTACACCAGGCAGTCCTGCCATCACCCCTGTATCCCAGGTATATTCCCCTCTCTAAGAAAGTTACTTTACCACTGATGTTTCACTATAACCTTAACAGAGGGGGATTCTAGATTCACCAGTGGAGAATAATAAGAGCGAAACAGTGAAACGAATAGAAAGGTAGGATATTAGACATATTTTCCCAACTTCACAGTTGGTCAAGGGCCAACTATTTTCTTTAACAATCCTCTCCCCCAAATTGAGACATGAAATTTATCCCAGTCCACCTTATCATCTAGGAAAATCTTTGGAAAAAAGTGAAAACACTGGGTCTAGCTACTGGCTTTGATTTTGGATGCAACATTTGTGCAGGCCACAGCTCCGACAAATCTGTTCTATGCAACAATTATTGTTTCCTCTGTTCATCATTATCCTGCACTCTGCCTCACTTGCAAAAACATGTTTCAGGTGCTATTTGCTCCATAATGTTCCACTGAGAAACAACGCATGCATCATGCCCCCAACAGTAGCTCCCAGAGCATACAGTTGCCAGCATCAGAACCCATCATAAAGAAGAGCAAGAAATTTCCATCTCCCGCCCCCTCATGATCAAACTGGGGCTTCAGCCCACACAGATCTGTCACTCTGAGAAGGCTCCCCAGTCACAGCATCATCTTTGCCAAGGAAGAACAGAGAAAATTGCATCTCAGAGCTACACAAAGTTAACTTTTCTATTCTAGCCTGTATTTTAGCAGCACTGTCTTCTTAGAACAATTATCTCAAAAGTAAAAACTCAGTTTTCACCTAAAGTGGAAAACTGACTTGGGAGAGGAGTGTCCTGGACTAAGTTCATACCAGATCCTAAAATCATATTGCAAAAGAACCAAACCGTAGAATAGTGGAACACAGAATGTAAGATTTGGCATAATCAAAAAAAGGTGGGGGGAAGGAGGGGGGAAAGAAACAAAACCTCCTTTGACAGGCCCCCTCCTAACTTGTCACCTGAAATGAAGAGAAATATTCCTTGAAAAAGAATTAATTACGGGGTTTCTATCATGCCATTCTGCTATCCCAAAATAGTAGCACTAACACTGATTCACAAACACACGCTGCCATCTAAACCTCAACCCATGCTCTCAGCATCGGTTCAAAGGTCCTCCCTTTCAGGAAGCTTCTTTAAGTAGACTGACCCATATCTCATTCTCTGTCCCAATCTCCCTAGCATAAGTTTGTAAGTGCGTTGTGTGCTGCTCAGTACTGGTGGGAAAAAAATGTAAGGTTTCCCTTCCCAATTAGATGGTAGGCTCAAGAGCAAGGAGTTTGTTTATAACATCCCTGTTGGTAGGTGTTTCTCAAATACTTGCTGCTCAACTATAAAACACTGAAGTGCTAAGGAAGCTTAAGCAAGCCTGGCTCCCACTGGGTCCACAGGACTCACACACAGAGGGCCATTCATGATACCATTTCAGTGTTGAAAAGAAGGTACCTACCGACAATCCATACAATCCAGAAAGCTGTTTGTTGCTACTATATTAATGAAAAATTGTCCCAAATGCTTAATACCAAACATTTAAGTATGGAGATTCATGTACTCACAGGGAGATAGAGGCTCAGGCAATGCAGCCCATTGAAACCCTTAAAGGAGATCTGTGTTGGAGGAGGCAGGATGTGGGTTGGAAATCTTGCCTCACTTATTATGCCTTCTTTCACTGCTCATATCCACAAATGTAACATTTTGCAAGTAACAGAGTTCAAAGGCCAATATTTCCTCAGGTCCAACAGACTGAAAGTGGGTGTTGCTCTATGTTCTTGGGAAGAAAAAGTTCCAGAGCCACAAATTCATCTGCAAGTCTTGTGTCAATGCCAAGACTGTAGTACAAGGATGACAGGAACAGGGGAAGGCGCCTGGACAGGGAAAGCCAAAACAAGAGATGTATATATACACGGCAAAGTATAGGTATGAGCAAGGCAGGTAAACCAAAAGCAGGAGGTCACAGTGGACGAGGGTAGAAGTCGGACAGGTCATGAGGAGTCTGGAAACACATGGGTACCAGAGAACAAAGCAAGAATTGACTTGACCAATTAAAGTAAATACAATGGATGTGGAGGCAGAGTCCCAGTTATGCCACTTACTAGATCTGTGATGCTTGACAGGTTGCATCTCCAACGGCCTAAACTCCTTTATCTATGAAACAGGGACAGTTAAACCTACTCAACTGCCTACCTCATATGCAGTAACAGGGAACAAAGGAGATAAAGCACATCTGAACATGCCTGCTAAATTCCAAATCACTGTTCAAATGTAAGTGACTGCTGTGATGAGATCATTTTGTGGACAAGGAGAAGTATGTGGCACTACTGGACTGGTAAGCCCAGTAGTGAGTCCAGAACTTGCATCATAGACCACAGAAATGCAAAAACAGATCATAGCAGCAGAGAGAAGATTCCTAGAGTAGCAACAACAAAGAGGCCATGTAACTGACATCCTTCCACTGCAGGAAGTATCTTACATAAGCTAAGGCAGGACACAAAGAAAAGGCAAGACTTTCTCTTCCCTCTTAACAGAGTAAAATTAATATCATGCATTTGTGAGCACCTACTGTGGGCCCATATGGGATTGCAGGAGGAAGGGGAGGAGACCCATGAGGGAATGGGCTGACTCCTGCTCCTTGCCTCAGTGAGTGGCACTAACACCCACCCAGTGGTCCAAACCGGAAACCTGAGAGTCAACTCTAGACTTCTCCTCCCTGCCTCTGGCCCTTCTCATCTGATCAGTCACTAAGTCCTATCGATTTTGCTCCCAAACACCTCTAAAATCTGTGCTTTCTCTCAATTTCTATTGCCATGGTACTCACTCCCTCAGTCCTCCAGTATCTTAACCTCCTAATCAGCCTCCATGTCATCAGTCATCTTTTAAAATCACTAATCAGATCAACTATTTCACACAAAATTCTACAATGGCTAACCACCACTGCATGTAACCTGAAGTTCAATGGATAATACAAGACAATATAATAAGCACATGCTAAATGGTATGTTGCAGACAACAGGCACCGAAGGAGATGAAAAAAAAAAGCAACACAGGTTCCCTTACTGGGGAAGAATACAAGGAGAGGAGGAGACTTACACTGAGTCTCAAAGAACTGACAGAATTGGAAAAGTTGGAAGTATGTAAGTATGTCTACATCTGAGGATATGTGTGGGGGTGGGGGGTGGGAGAATCACAGAGATTTTTAAGAAGGAGAATTAAACCTCAGGAACACAATGAGCTTCCTAAGATTCAGGGGGATAATGTCAGCCCCCATGCAGCACCAAATAAGCACATTTCCAGTTAATAAGGTGGCTTGCTCTTTGCTTTCTGAAAATGGAGAAATTAAATTATCTGCTTTGAAAAGGCTGCCTCAGAAGCACTTGGCAAACAGATTGAATATGGAGCCACCATCCTGGCAGAAGATAAATCAGACACAGAATGGCTCTGACAAAGCTCAGAACATGCGACGAAAACTGAGAGAGATAGGACCTGGATTCCAGCCATATCCAGTGTGTCAAGGTCTCTGAGGGGCAGCTGCAAGAAGGAAGCTAAATCAAAGATGAAGAAGCAGTATTTTAAAGAGACTATCATCTACAGAAACAGCGCCACTTCCAAAAAAAATAGTAGCAATGGGATGCATTTTAAAAAAGCACTTTAATATGGAAGTGAGACAAACAGCAGGCAGACGCACAGAGGCTGACACAGTTGTTGCTCTGTTTTAAAAACTGGGAAGCTTTTGGAGAACCCAGCCATTCCAATTCTCGGTACTGCGACTCCCACATGATACTAATATGTTTAGCTGAGAGTTGAGAAGTTCATAAAATCAACCTCATTTTTTGCCAATTTCTATGATATCAAATACTCAGCTTTTATTAGCGGTCGGTTTGTTGTTTTTTTGGCTGAGCGACACAGCCATCATACAGGATCTTAGTTTCCCCTCCAGGGATAGAACTTGCGCCCCCTGCAGCGGAAGCACAGAATCTCAACCACTAGACCAGCCAGGACGTCCCTTTATTGGTGGTTTTTATTGACATAACTAATTGTGGTCATATCATGTTATCTGTCAAGTCAAATTCACCTTTTGGAGACTGTTTTCTGTCTCTGTATAGTAAACACAAAATATTCCTAGTTCATGATGTTGACATGGGAGAGAACAGCCTTGGTGCCCTGGTCAGAGAAAGAATCTGGGCCTGAGTGGAATACACCAAAAGGAGGGATTTAGGACTTGTATAGCATTGAAGATTCTGCCTAGGACTTCTGGAGAATAGATATATAACGGATCATAATGAGAGGTGATAGGGATAGATGAAAAGACCTAAATGATGAGATATAGACGATGACGGAGACAAACCGCAATTGCATTCCACTCTAATTAAAGATAGAGCAAACAGCACACAGTTGCATCTTAGCTAGATTGTGAACCTGAACTGAACTTCCTGCCTGCAGATGTGTGGGTGTTCAAGCTAGAGAGGCTCATAGAACATGTAGCTCTCGACACAGCACAGATGTATCTAAGCACAAACACCTTCTCCCCCGCTCAGGATATACTCTGAACCATATCATTATTCTATCAAACTTAATACTGACAGCCAGATTTGGATCTCCCAGTATCTCAAAAAGAGTTGCAGTTGTTTTTTCTTAAATAAAGCACCAAAAATAAATGCAGGACCTGACTTGCAATAATTCATGGCCCCAGGCTCTACCATCCTGATCTGAACGAGCACAGGTGTGAGACAGTTCTGTACTTCCTCTATTCTGTTCTCCTGTTTGGCTAAGTTTGGGTCCACTGAAGGGAGAAAGTAGGTGCCTTTACACCCTGGACAAGTTGATCAAATCCACTGCTGTCATTTCCAGAGTTAATCTACCTCATAGCAGGAAGTATCTAGGGCTTCCTAGGTGACTCAGAGGTAAAGAATCTGCCTGCAATGCAGGAGGCATAATGAGATACGGGTTTGATCCCTGTGTTGGAAAGGTCCCCTGGAGGAGGGCATGGCAACCCACTCCAGTATTCTTGTCTGAAGGATCCCATGGACATAGGAGCCCAGCAGGCTACAGTCCATGGGGTCACAAAGAGCCAGACAAGACTGAGCACACACACGGGGAGTATCTGCAGAAGCTTCCTCACTTGGCAATATTGGGTTAGTTATTTCAGACTGAAAGCTCAGCCCAAATGTCACTTTCCCCAGGAAAGCCTCCCAGACTAGATAACCCATTAAATATGAATTCTTTAACACCCTGTCACTCTTCTTTCTCACTCAACTCAATTGCTATTAATTATCTAAAGTGAAAAAAGTGATAGTCACTCAGTCGTGTCTGACTCTGCTACCCCATAAACTGTAGTAGCTTGCCAGGCTCTTCTGTCCATGGAATTCTCCAGGCAAGAATACTAGAGTATGTTGCCATTCCCTTCTCCAGGGGATCTTCCTGACTCAGGGATGGAACCCAGCTCTCCTACATTGCAGGCAGATTCTTTAGCATCTGAGCCACCATATTAATTATCTAAGTGTTGTCCAATAGAACTTCTGATGAGAATGGAAATAAATGTTCCATATCTGTGCTGCCCAGTACAGTGGTCATTAGCATGTGGCTATTGAGTCCTTGAACTGTTAATGTAACTGAGAGACTGAGTTAACTCTTTGACTTTAAATAATTTAAACTTAAATTGCTATACATAGCTTGGCTATCATTGCAGACAGCACCAGCAACTGCATTCTGTGTTTTAGGAGGGCAAGAGTTATTCTGGTGTTTTTGTAACACTGTATCCCCAGGACGCACACAGTAAGCATTCGATGAATACATAATTGCTCGATCAGTTAATCAGTCTACTATTATTTATTTATTTAGCCCACCAATATTAACTCTCTTGGAAACTATTTCACAAATGATTCCACAAGGTGATCATTTGATATTCAGGCTGAGGTAGGAGAGTGTAAGCAATGAAGGTCATGGGGAAGGGAGCAGGAAGGAGGAGAAGGCAGCTACCTGAGTCCACATTCTGGTTCAGATACTCAGTAGCTATATGACCTTGGGAAAGTCATTTAACCTCATTGAGCCTCAGCTTCCTCCTCTGTATAATCTGGACAATAATATCTATCTATCTAGGGTTGTTGTGATGGTGAAATAAAATAATGCATACAAAGCACTATAAATGTAAGTGGTATCTATTATAACTATTTCTATTTATTGAAAGAATAGGATTAGCCAGACAAGGACAGCATAACCCAAGAGACCAAATTTTATACAAAAAGCACAGTCTCTAGTATCTCTCCTGAGAAATTCCTTTGTTTTCTCTATTTTCAACCAAATTCAAACAGGATCCTATATGCCACCCTCCTACTTCCTCTTCTTCATGGGGATAACGACTTAGCCAATACCTAGCCACTAAATTCATGATTCAATAGCATCTTATACAGTGACATTTTTTCACTAATACAGGCTTCCTAAAACCACACAATCTCCTCTATATCAGCCACTGTGGTATTACAGCCTGCTCTGAGTATTTATCATGATAATGGGTGCTTCTGTCTTTGGTCCGGCCTCCCCTACCAATACAGACACTGGAAGAGATGGCAGCATTTCAACCCATGATGCTCAGTGTGAGAAACAGCCTTCACAGTTTGGAATTGATAGCTATGGCTCAGGACAGGCGACTTCTGTCTGAACATCCCATATACAGCTTCTCATAAACAAGGGCAAAAGTTGCCATACAATTCATTAACATTGCAAGGACCATCGAGTCTTCCTGTTTCAGGACAAAGTTGAAAATATTTTTAAAAATTGGAAAATGGAATTTGAAGCAAATCAATCCTACTTTTAAAACATTTGGAACCTCATGTATCTAAAATTCAGTCACTCTCCAGTACACAAATAAATAAAATACACATAACTTATCAACTTCAGGGGCAGGACAATAAAAAAGAAAAACAGGATCTATATGTTAATGAGGTCCTGTCTTAATTAAGCAAAGCATACTATAGCTTCCAGTTTTACTTTTCAAGTGGAATAAGGAGAGGTCACAGAACATGTTTGTCTATGCTTAAAAAGCCTTTGGAAGCAATTCGATCTGAGCTTCTTTTTTATAGATAAGGAACTGAAATGCAGAGAGGGAACATGACTTTTCCAAGGGCACATAAAACTGTTAAGACTCAGACCTGAATTTACATACTGGATTTTCCTTTTACTAGGTGAAGTTATTTGACCTCTCCAATCCTTATTTTTCTAAGAATATGGGATGAATAATGATCCTCCACCTTACATGTTTACCATGAGGACTACATAAGAAAACATATAAAACACCTACTTTGTGCTGGACATATAAGACAAGTTGAGTAAACTTAGTTTTCTTCTCTTGACCATGTGTTATAGTGTTCTTTTTATTTAGCTATATCTTCATTTGCTTCATGGCAATAACAGCAACAATTGTATCTTTGCGAAAAGAGATGGGGACAAAGTTGGTCACCAGAATTTCTTTCAAGAATAACACTGTCTTGGATTGGAAGACTGCCTTAGTAGGTGTTTAAGGCAAAAAGATAGAAAGTGACCCTCCCCACCACTCCCCCAACCTCTTCCTCCTTCAAAAAAACAACTAGGATAAGCAGGCGGCACCAAGTCAGGATGGGCACATTGTTGCTATGAATGGAATGGGGAAGGAATTTTGTTGTTATCTTAGAATATGAGAGAACATGAAAGAAATTGGTCAGCTAGAAAGAGACTTGGGTTCAGAGAACATGTTAGTGAAACTCCACAGGGTTGTGGTAGCTAATACTGTCTGTGGTACATGTTAAAGTCATTTGCATTGCTGTAACGTAAATTATTCTCCATAGCCTCTATAAAATTTCAGTAAATTCTACACTGGTAATACTTTATATATGTGGATTATTTGGAGGAAACTTGAATTTTTAGGGATGCAGGGAAAGGTTTTGGACTTCCATAGTCCATGAAATCGGCAAGGATTCATGCTAATTACAACTAGGACTGACTCTGAGGTTGTACCTAACTTTTGAGGCATGAACATCTCAAGCATCATAGGACATTTATCAAATCCATGCCTCCTAGGTGTCCTGTTCCTAATCTAGCTTCCATCGAGATGGGATTCAAGCTCTGAGGACTAAGGGCAACTATATTAGAGGTAGGTAGTCAAAAGGCATAGAACTGAAAGCCAAAGTTTCTTAAGTGCCCCTAAGGAAATGCGCAAAGTGTTATTTCCAAGTATCAGGCACTATCCCCAGAGGAGGAAGAAGGGGAGCAGTGGCCAAACGTCAAATCCAGCTTCAATGACCTTTTTAAAGAACCAATTCCAGGAGGAGCCAAGATGGCGGAGGAGTAGGACAGGGAGACCACTTTCTCTCCTACAAATTCATCAAAAGAATAACTGAACACAGAGCAAACTTCACGAAACAACTTCTGATCGCTAGCTGAGGTCATCAGGCGCCCAGAAAAGCAGCCCATTGTCTTTGAAAGGAGGTAGGACAAAATATAAAAGATAAAAAGTGAGACAAAAGAGCTAAGGACGGAGATCCGTCCCGGGAACTCTTAGGCGGCATTGCTTGGGGTAGGGTCCGGGCCTGAGTGCCCTGAGGACAATCGGAGGGAGCTTCTGTGAGTTGCCAACTTGAACTGTGGGAGACCAAAAGAGAGAGAGTAAATTAACCGGCCGGAACACACTGCCGGCTGCTCGCAGAACAAAGAGACCGAGAGGGTCCAGAGAGGAGCTCGCAGGCTGCGGACCGGCCCAGCCCCGCAGGAGGCAGGAGGCAGGGGGGAGGGGAAGGTCGCGGAGAGACACAGGGCACAGGCACCCGACCGGCGCGGGCGGGGACTGGGGCTGGGGACGCGGAGGGCAGAAGGCGCAGGCACCCGACTGGCGCCAGCGGAAACTGAGACTGGGTCCGTGGAAGGGAGTGGGCGCGCCACACCTGGGGAGAGTGCGCCCACCAAGCCCCTGGCTGCCTGGACCGCTCTGACGGGGAAGGCACAGAGAGAAGGCACAGCTTTTCGCTCCGCGCTTTTGTGGAATACCCGAGGGCTGGAACCTCACGCAGCGCGGGGCGCGCTCCATATAGAACAGCCGGGAGCCTGAGCAGCGCAGACGGAGAAAGCGGCGTCAGCCCCTCTCGGCAGCGCCAGTCCGTCCCCGGGGTGCAAGCCCGCCCTCACAGCGCCAGCCCATCCCCGGCAGCGCCAGCCCCTCCGGCAGCGCGACGGAACTAGCTACCTGAGTAAGAGTCCACCTCCGCCCGCCTGTGTCAGGGCGGAAATGAGGCTCTGAAGAGACCGGCAAACAGAAGCCAAATAAACAAAGGGAACCGCTTCAGAAGGGACTGGTGCAACAGATTAAAATCCCTCTAGGAAACATTGACTACACCGGAAGGGGCCTGTAGATATCGAGAAGCGTAAGCTGGAACGAGGAGCTATCTGAAACTGAGCCGAACCCACACTGACCGCAACAGCTCCAGAGAAACTCCTAGATATAATTTTACTTTTTTCTCTTTTTTTTTTTTCTTTTTTTTCTTTTTTATTTTTTCTCTTTTATTTTCCTTTAAAATCCCCTATTACTCCCCCATTACTCCTTAACTTTCATTTCCATAGACTTTTACGATTTTTTAATTAGGGGGAAAAAAAAATTTTTTTTTCTTTCTTTCTTTTTTTTTTCTTTTTTTTTTCTTTTTTTCTTTCCTTTTTCTCTTCTATTTTCTATTTTTCTTTTTCTCTTATTTCTTTTAAAGTCCTCTAGTACTCCTCTACTACTCCTTAATTTTCATTTTCAATACACTATAACCTTACAAAAAAAAAGAAGAGAAGCCCTATTTTTAAACCGAAGATTATTCTCTCCCAGTCTTGACTCTCTGTTTTCTACCTCAGAACACCTCTATTTCCTCCTTTCCCCTTCTCTTCCCAATCCAATTCTGTGAATCTTTGTAGGTGACTGGGCTACGGAGAACACTCTGGGAACAGACAGCTGCGTAGATCTGTCTCTCTCCTCTTGAGTCCCCCTTTTTCTCCTCCTGTTCATCTCTATCTCCCTCCTCCCTCTCCTCTTCTTCATGTAACTCTGTGAACCTCTCTGGGTGTCCCTAACGGGGGAGAATCTTTTAGCCATTAACCTAGAAGTTTTCTTATCAGGGCTGTATAGTTGGAGAAGTCCTGAGACTACAGGAAGAATAAAACTGAAATCCAGAGGCAGGAGACTTAAGCCCAAAACCTGAGAACACCAGAAAACTCCTGACTACATGGAACTTTAAGTAATAAGTGACTGTCCAAAAGCCTTCATACCTACACTGAAACCAACCACCACCCAAGAGCCAATAAGTTTTAGAGCAAGACATACCACGCAAATTCTCCAGCAACGCAGGAACATAGCCCTGAACATCAACATACAGGCTGCCCAAGGACACACCTAACACATAGACCCATCTCAAAACTCATTACTGGGCACTCCATTGCTCTCCAAAGAGAAGAAATCAAGTTCCACGCACCAGAACACTGACGCACGCTTCCCTAACCAGGAAATCTTGACAAGCCAATCGTCTAACCCCACCCACTGGGTTAATCCTCCACAACAAAAGGGAACCACAGACCTCCAGAATACAGAAAGCCCACTCCAGATTCAGCAATCTAAACAAGATGAAAAGGCAAAGAAATACCCAACAGGTAAAGGAACATGAAAAATGCCCACCAACTCAAACAAAAGAGGAGGAGATAGGGAATCTACCTGAAAAAGAATTTAGAATAATGATAATAAAAATGATCCAAAATCTTGAAAACAAAATGGAGTTACAGATAAATAGCCTGGAAACAAAGATTGAAAAGATTCAAGAACTGTTTAATAAAGACCTAGAAGAAATAAAAAAGAGTCAAT
Source organism: Cervus canadensis (assembly GCF_019320065.1). Lineage (NCBI taxonomy): Eukaryota > Metazoa > Chordata > Mammalia > Artiodactyla > Cervidae > Cervus > Cervus canadensis. The sequence goes on along the minus strand of NC_057419.1, from coordinate 130,645,446 downwards.
TAAAAATGAATAATGCAATGAATGAGATCAAAAACACTTTGGAGGGAACCAAGAGTAGAATAACGGAGGCAGAAGATAGGATAAGTGAGGTAGAAGATAAAATGGTGGAAATAAATGAAGCAGAGAGGAAAAAAAGAAAAAAAAAAGATCAAAAGAAATGAGGACAACCTCAGGGACCTCTGGGACAATGTGAAACGCCCCAACATTCGAATCATAGGAGTCCCAGAAGAAGAAGACAAAAAGAAAGGCCATGAGAAAGTACTCGAGGAGATAATAGCTGAAACTTCCCTAAAATGGGGAAGGAAATAGCCACCCAAGTCCAAGAAACCCAGAGAGTCCCAAACAGGATAAACCCAAGGCGAAACACCCCAAGACACATATTAATCAAACTAACAAAGATCAAACACAAAGAACAAATATTAAAAGCAGCAAGGGAAAAACAACAAATAACACACAAAGGGATTCCCATAAGGATAACAACTGATCTATCAATAGAAACCCTCCAGGCCAGAGGGAATGCAGACGTTACTGAAAGTAATGAGAGAATAACTACAACCTAGATTACTTACACAAGGATCTCATTCAGATATGAAGGAGAACTCAAAAGCTTTACAGATAAGCAAAAGCTGAGAGAATTCAGCACCACCAAACCAGCTCTTCAACAAATGCTAAAGGATCTTCTCTAGACAGGAAATGCAGAAAGGTTGTATAAACGTGAACCCAAAACAACAAAGTAAATGGCAACGGAACCACACCTATCAATAATTACCTTAAATGTAAATGGGTTGAATGCCCCAACCAAAAGACAAAGATTGGCTGAATGGATACAAAAACAAGACCCCCATATATGCTGTCTACAAGAGACCCACCTCAAAACAAGAGACACATACAGACTAAAAGTGAAGGGCTGGAAAAAAATATTTCATGCAAACGGAGACCAAAAGGAAAGCAGGAAGTCGAATACTCATATCAAGATAAATAGACTTTCAAATAAGGATGTGAAAAGAGACAAAGAAGACACTACTAATTGATCAAAGGATCAATCCAAAGAGAAGAATAACAATTATAATATTATTATGGCACCAACATAGGAGCACCACAATATGTACGGCAAACGCTAACGAGTATGAAAGAGGAATTAATAGTAACACAATAATTAGTGGGAGGACTTTAATACCCACTCACACTATGGATAATCAACTAAACAGAATATTAACAAGGAAACACAAACTTTAAATGACACAATGGTCCAGCTAGACCTAATTGATATCTATAGGACATTTCACCCCATAACAATCAATTTCACTTTTTCTCAAGTGCACAAATGAACGTTCTCCAGAATAGATCACATCCTGGGCCATAAATCTAGCCTTGATAAATTCAAAAAAATTGAAATCCTTCCAGTCATCTTTTCTGACCACAATGCAGTAAGATTAGATCTCAATGACAGGAAAAATAAAACTATTAAAAATTCCAACATATGGAGGCTAAATAACAAACTTCTGAATAATGAACAAATCATAGAAGAAATCAAAAAGAAATCAAAATATGCATAGAAATGAATGAAAATGAAAACACAACAACCCAAAACCTATGGGACACTGTAAAAGCAGTGCTAAGGGGAAGGTTCATAGTATTACAGGCTTACATCAAGAAACAAGAAAAAAACCAAATAAATAACCTAACTCTACACCTAAAGCAATTAGAGAAGGAAGAAATGAAGAACCCCAGGGTTAGCAGAAGGAAAGAAATCTTAAAAATCAGGGCAGAAATAAATGCAAAAGAAACTAAAGAGACCATAGCAAAAATCAACAAAGCTAAAAGCTGGTTTTTTGAAAAAATAAACAAAATTGACAAACCATTAGCAAGACTCATTAAGAAACAAAGAGAGAAAAACCAAATTAACAAAATTAGAAATGAAAATGGAGAGATCACAACAGACAACACTGAAATACAAAGGATCATAAGAGACTACTACCAGCAGCTCTATGCCAATAAAATGGACAACTTGGATGAAATGGACAAATTCTTAGAAAAGTATAACTTTCCAAAACTGAACCAGGAAGAATAGAAATTCTTAACAGACCCATCACAAGCAAGGAAATCGAAACTGGTAATCAAAAAATCTTCCAGGAAACAAAAGCCCAGGACCAGATGACTTCACAGCTGAATTCTACCAAAATTTAGAGAAGAGCTAACACCTATCTTACTCAAACTCTTCCAGAAAATTGCAGAAGAAGGTAAACTTCCAAACTCATTCTATGAGGCCACCATCACCCTAATTCCAAAACCAGACAAAGATGCCACAAAAAAAGAAAACTACAGGCCAATATCACTGATGAACATAGATGCAAAAATCCTTAACAAAATTCTAGCAAACAGAATCCAACAACATATTAAAAAAATCATACACCATGACCAAGTGGGCTTTATCCCAGGAATGCAAGGATTCTTTAATATCTGCAAATCAATCAATGTAATACACCACATTAACAAATTGAAAGATAAAAACCATATGATTATCTCAATAGATGCAGAGAAAGCCTTTGACAAAATTCAACACTCATTTATGATTAAAACTCTCCAGAAAGCAGGAATAGAAGGAACATACCTCAACATAATAAAAGCTATATATGACAAACCCACAGCAAGCATCACCCTCAATGGTGAAAAATTGAAAGCATTTCCCCTGAAATCAGGAACAAGACAAGGGTGCCCACTCTCACCACTACTATTCAACATAGTGTTGGAAGTTTTGGCCACAGCAATCAGAGCAGAAAAAGAAGTAAAAGGAATCCAGATAGGAAAAGAAGAAGTAAAACTCTCACTGTTTGCAGATGACATGATCCTCTACATAGAAAACCCTAAAGACTCTACCAGAAAATTACTAGAGCTAATCAATGAATATAGTAAGGTTGCAGGATATAAAATTAACACACAGAAATCCCTTGCATTCCTATATACTAACAATGAAAAAACAGAAAGAGAAATTAAGGAAACAATACCATTCACCATTGCAACAAAAAGAATAAAATACTTAGGAGTATATCTACCTAAAGAAACAAAAGACCTATACATAGAAAACTATAAAACACTGATGAAAGAAATCAAAGAGGACACAAACAGATGGAGAAACATACCGTGTTCATGGATTGGAAGAATCAATATTGTCAAAATGGCTATTCTACCCAAAGCAGTCTATAGATTCAATGCAATCCCTATCAAGCTACCAACGGTATTTTTCACAGAACTAGACCAAAGAATTTCACAATTTGTATGGAAATACAAAAAACCTCGAATAGCCAAAGTAATCTTGAGAAAGAAGAATGGAACTGGAGGAATCAACCTGCCTGACTTCAGACTCTACTACAAAGCCACAGTCATCAAGACAGTATGGTACTGGCACAAAGACAGAAATATAGATCAATGGAACAGAATAGAAAGCCCAGAGATAAATCCACGAACCTATGGACACCTTATCTTTGACAAAGGAGGCAAGGATATACAATGGAAAAAAGACAACCTCTTTAACAAGTGGTGCTGGGAAAACTGGTCAACCACTTGTAAAAGAATGAAACTAGAACACTTTCTAACACCATACACGAAAAATAAACTCAAAATGGATTAAAGATCTAAATGTAAGACCAGAAACTATAAAACTCCTAGAGGAGAACATAGGCCAAAACACTCTCCGACATAAATCACAGCAGGATCCTCTATGACCCACCTCCCAGAATATTGGAAATAAAAGCAAAAAATAAACAAATGGGACCTAATGAAACTTAAAAGCTTTTGCACAACAAAGGAAACTATAAGTAAGGTGAAAAAACAGCCCTCAGATTGGGAGAAAATAATAGCAAATGAAGAAACAGACAAAGGATTAATCTCAAAAATATACAAGCAACTCCTGCAGCTCAATTCCAGAAAAATAAATGACCCAATCAAAAAATGGGCCAAAGAACTAAACAGACATTTCTCCAAAGAAGACATACAGATGGCTAACAAACACATGAAAAGATGCTCAACATCACTCATTATCAGAGAAATGCAAATCAAAACCACAATGAGGTACCATTACACGCCAGTCAGGATGGCTGCTATCCAAAAGTCTACAAGCAATAAATGCTGGAGAGGGTGTGGAGAAAAGGGAACCCTCTTACACTGTTGGTGGGAATGCAAACTAGTACAGCCGCTATGGAGAACAGTGTGGAGATTTCTTAAAAAAATGGAAATAGAACTGCCATATGACCCAGCAATCCCACTTCTGGGCATACACACTGAGGAAATCAGATCTGAAAGAGACACATGCACCCCAATGTTCATCGCAGCACTGTTTATAATAGCCAGGACATGGAAGCAACCTAGATGCCCATCAGCAGACGAATGGATAAGGAAGCTGTGGTACATTCACCATGGAATATTACTCAGCCATTAAAAAGAATTCATTTGAACCAGTCCTAATGAGATGGATGAAGCTGGAGCCCCTTATACCAGAGTGAAGTAACAGAAGATAAAGACATTAC
>NC_057419.1:130590345-130640199 GCF_019320065.1 Cervus canadensis | reverse complement strand
GAGGAATCGGGTGGAGAGGGAGGTGGGAGGGGGGATAGGGATTGGGAATACATGTAAATCCATGGCTGATTCATATCAATGTATGACAAACCCACTGGAAAAAATAATAATAATAATAAAAAAATTTAAAAATAAAAAAAAAAGAACCAATTCTAGGTTAGTCTTGATACCAACTTCTCCCTAAAATAATATATTCCTCTCTTCCTTGATTTATCTTGAATGTATAGTCCCCATAGCCTCCAGGCTTTCTGGAATTTTCACTGACAATTCCAGATATGCCAAAGATAACTGGGATATTCAATCCTTATTTTCTGCTAACACCTAGGTAGAAAGTCCCTGAAGAGAGAACAAAAACTTGACATGACAAAAATATATGAAAAAACCCCTCCCCCCTTTTAGTGCCCTGAGGTCCATATTTCAGCAATTCTCAAATTTAATGTGTATAAGAATCACCTGAGCTTTCTTGAGCCCCACAACAGAAATTTTGATTCAGTCTGAGTAGTCAGGAAACTACATTTTTAACAATCTCTCTAACTGCTTCTTATACAGAAAGTATATTAGTCTGCTAGGGCTGACATAACAAATAACCACAGACTATGTAGCTTAAACAGCAGAAATTCATTCCTCACAGTTCTGACTGAGGGGAGTCTAACAGAACATGCTGGCTGACGCCTCTCTTTCTTTGGACTGCAGATGGTGGTGTCATTTGTGTCCTAACCGTGGCCTTTTCTCTGTGCATGGGCATCCCTTGTCTCTCTGCCTCTTCGTGTAATAATACCAGTTCTATTGGATTAGAGCCCCATCCTCATGACTTCACTTAATGTTAATTGTCTCCTTAAAGGCCCTCTCTCCAAATACAGTCAAATGAAGGTTAGGACTTTGACATATGAATGAGGTTGGGGGGGACCAACTCAGTTCATGACAGATAGTTTATAAACATGGAGAAATAATGATGGCTGAACTGCGAAATAAAGAATATAGTTAGTTAGAAACAGCTACCCAGAACCCATGGTATACAGATTCTAGGGTACTTACAGGAGAAACTACAAAATAAAAATGCTCCTACCTTCATGAAATTTTAAGGTAAAAGGAGAATTTTATAAATACACTCAAGACATTTACAAGTGCCAAATATTGTATTGCCTAAAAAGTTCATTTGAGTTTTTTCAGATGATGTTACAGAAAAACCCAAACAAAATTTTGGCCAATTCAATAAATACAGTGACCATATAATTTATCATCTAAATAAGGACACTTGAGAGTAAAACAAGACAAAAGGTATAAACTGGAATATCCAGGGTAAACCATACCCTCTGGTCATCCAATAGATACTTTCTCCTTAAATGTTCAGGGACAAAGCCAGCTTTAAAAGGTAGACAGCAGCCCAGTCCATTCACATTTGCTGCACACTTAATAAAATGACTTCCTTCCAGGTGAATTCATCTTATAAAATATAAATAGTAATTGAGAGGGTATGGGGGTTAGAAGGAAGGGCATAGTGATGCATGAAACCATTATCACTTATTAATGCCTTAGCTTGAATTAGTATTTTCCATATTATCTTGAGGTCTCAGTTGAGCCCTATTAAAAAGGATGCAGAACAGATATACTTTGATAAAGAGAGGAGGAAAAGGCCATGGATAAGGAAGTGGAGGCTCCAGGAAGTTAAGTGGTTTGCCCAAAGTTACATAGCTCATAAGTGAAGAGGCTGTTTTCTAACCCTGGCCTTCTGTCTCCTATTCTGGTGTTCCTATCTGTCCATTATACTCCAAGATCTTTTGGAAACAATAGCCTTACATGAGTGTGAAGGATTCCGGGTACCCAATGAATAGAATTAAGTCTGGAGCACTTGACATATGTGGTAGAAGAACAACACACACCCTCACCCTGGCAAAGATGTCCACTTCTCAACCCCCAGAATCTGAGAACATGCTAGGTGATAATGGAAAAAGGGAACTAAGGCTGAAGATGGAATTAATGTTAATAATCAGCTGACTTTAAAATAGAGATTATCCTCAATTACCTAGATGGGTCCAATCTAATTAAAAGATCCTTAACACTGGGAAAGGGAGACAGAAAGGTAGGTCAGAGCCATCCCCCATGAGAAAGAGTTCACTGGTCGTTGCTGGTTTGAAGATGGAGGATGGAGCCACAAGTCAAGCAATGTAGCCTCTAGAAGCTGGAAAAGGAAAGGAAAGAGATTCCGCCTGAGAGCCTCCAGCAAGGAATTCAGGCCTGCCGACATCTTGGTTTTTAGCCCAGTGAGATCCATTTTGGACTTCCAGACTTCAACCTCCAGAATTGTAAGATAATAAATGTATATTATCTGAGCCACTAAGTCTGTGCTAATGTGTTATAGCAGCAATGGAAAACTAATACAACACAGCAGGAAGAGTGATAAGGAAGGACAGTGGTGGGGGCGGTGCACGTGTGTGTGCGCATTTGTGTGTGTGTGTCTATGATAGAAAGAGACAATACAGAGACCCAACAGATTTGAGGTAATTTATCTGCCACAGCAAACTTTATCTACTTTGCTCTTCTATTTGTGATTTGCCCAACAGATAAAATGAGTAGATACTTTAGATAATAGTTTTTAATATATGTAGTCTTGGAGTCTTCTAGTATTCAAAATCTGCATGAATAAATCACTCATTTGATAATGCTGCATTAGGACAGATGCAGAGTCCATTCCCTTCCCAATACATCTCTGGAAAGAATTAGCATTTTAAAACTAGAACTTGAAAGGGTAAATTAAGAGAAGGAAGACTGAAATAAAATGTTTCCCTTCCAAACTTTCCTCTGAAAAGAACATGTCTGCCTGCATGACCCAAGGATGATTTTGCCAGTGACTTGCACAAGCATGAAATTCTATTTACTCTGCATTTATTTTTCTATTACTTGATTCCATGGAGAAAGAAGAGTGTTAACCAATTACAGAGGAAGCTGACTCTCGATGTGCTTTTCCCAAATGACAACCAGATTTTCAGGGCCAGGGTTTGATCTGTGAATATACTGCACTGTCTCAGAAAAGGGCCCTGAGCTGGACTCTTACACAGAACCATTTGTGACAATATCAGAATTCTAATAGTTCTACAATTTTTACTACCTTGAGCACTGTATCAAGAGCAATACTCTATCAACCTTCAAACCAACAGTCTAAAAAAAGATCTCTCTTCAACTAAATGTTAAACAATTGAATGACTGGCTCATGGGGCTCAAAATTTTCAATAGTCTCTCACCCAAAAGAATTCAGTTCTTTCCAAGAGCTCAGCAGTTAATATCCACAGTAGGGAAGGCAATTAGCCAATTCATAAAGTTGGGTTCAGCTGACACATCCATTGGAAAGGGAAATTATTTTTTAGCTTATGTAAGAATCTGTAACTCAATTTCAGGCAAGACTAATATTACAAAGAGTGTTCACCCATGGCTAGATCATCCTTTTGTCTTAGGCCATTGTGACTCTGAATATTTCAACCAGGGCCATGAGCACCATCACAACAGGATTAACTTTACAAAAGTCCACTTCTGTAGTGGATTGTAATATCATCTGCCCAGCATAATATTCCTTTCCCTTTTCTTCTTGTAACCAAATCTCCCTTCCTATAGGAAACTTATTCCATAAAATTTAAGTGAGGCCATCATCTCATAATCATCTGCCCCCACCATATCACCTGAGTTGGTATGTAAACTGGAATCACCATGCTTTCCTTGAAACTAACACAAAAGTGTAAATCAACTATATGTCAATTTTAAAAATATTTATTAAATGAGGGGACTCCCCCCCAAAAAAGGTCCTGGGATGGATGCTATCAATGAATGTGAAGAAAAATAAGGCAGTAAGTACCTCCACTCCACAGACTGACAGTCTACTGAGGGAGAGAGGTATTTACTCAAATAAACCAAAGCAGAGTATGATAAGTACTCCAACGTAAGTGCAACCAATGGGCTATGGGAAAATAAGGGACAAGGGAATTTATCCCAATTGGAGGCCTCTTGGGAGGCCTTCTGGAGTACTTATTATTTGAGAAATGTCTTTGAAGGCAGGTAAAATGGAAAATTCCTGGAAAAGAAGCTAGCAGAAGCAAGTGTGCAAGATGAGACAGAGCTGAACCTGTAAGAGAAAGGCAGAGTTGTCTCATTCAGTTTAAGATCACCTGACAGTACTGCCATTTACGGATTGCAATGTTGTGGATGGTGGAAATTGTGTCATATAAAATGAACGGAGAAACATAAGCTTAGATGAGATTGTAGGCACAAAAGGAGACCAAATATTATTCTGTATTTAAGGGGGAACCATCTTGAGAGGTAAAATGATACAGTCAGATCTATTTTGGGGCTTTTTCACCCAGAAAGTTAGTCTGGCCCTAATGTAAAGGACAGAAAAAAGAAAGAACAGTTAGGAGTGGGGTATGCAGAAAATAAGAGCCTCAGCCTGAGTCACGGCACCAAGAGTGAGAAGATAATACACCAAAAAGGGAAAAGTCATATGTCTTCTAAATTAACAGCAGTGTTGGGCAAGAGTGGATGATGGTTAAAAATATAACCCTAATTTTCTTCCTCAGAACTTTTAACCTTCCATAGGTTATACTGCCTAGTAAATTAGTAGAGGGTAGAGTGGAGGAAATCCACAAAAATTTCTCTTCATAAAAATAATTCTAAACCACAGAAATGTTAAAACCACAGGAGGAAAAAAGGTTGGTTACTTTTAGTACCACATCTTTTTTGAAAAGGGGGTTGTGAGGAGTTAGCGAGTTTGATGGCTGACCTTAGAGATAAGTTACTCACCACTCTCTTTGGGCTGTTTTTAAATATCAAGGCCACATTCAAAAGACAAAGATTCCACTTCCAATTGCAGCCAAGGTGGAGTAACAGGGCTTGGATTATCTTCTCACCTGAAACGACCCAAAAAACAGAGACAATAATAAACCAGAGTTTTCAAGATATAGTACACCAAGCAATGAACAATAGTAAACAAATGATTGTGCCAGTTTACTGCCTGAAAAGAGTTTCCAGGACACACTCAAGGCACAGGGAGAGAGAATGGAGGAAAAGTCTAATGGGTTTTCTGAGCTAGAGAGAAAGAATCTGTGAGTACAAGAAGAACAAGGAGTTCGTAGCACAGATAACCAGACAGGAGGGAGTAGCAGACAGAACCCTGGAAGTCAACAGAGTATTGATCAGAACATACATGCGAAGAAACTAACCAAGGGAGGGGAAAGAACCACCTGAAAGGACTGCAGGGAACAGTAGCCAGCACTCACCCAGGGCTAGGAATAAAGCCTGTTCCTATAAGCTAAACTGAAAAACCTAGGGTAGAGTACTTGTCAAAAACTGTAAAGTGTCTGGGTTTCCCCCTACTTGTAAACCAAAAAGATAAAACATACTTTTTCATGGGTACTGAAAGAAGATGAAAGACTCTTGGGTCAGAGATAGAGTTCTTATTGCTCACAGCACAGCAAGGAGCATGATCATGTGATATATTTATTTGTGTTGGTTCTCTGTTAAGTCATAACTGAATGCTTATGTCCTCTCAAAATTCCTATGCAGAACCACTAACCTCCTATATAACAATATGAGAAGGTGGAGCCTTTGGGTGGTAACTAGGTTTAGATGAGGTAATAAGGGTAGGCCCCTATAATGGGATTAGTGTTCTTAAATGAAGAGACACTAGAAAGCTGGCTTCATTTTCTTCCCTCTGCCATGCAAGGATACAGTGAGAAGGCGGCTGTGTGCCAGTTAGGAAGAGGATTCTCAGCAGAATTTGACCATGCCTGCACCTTGATCTTGGACTTCTCAGATTCCAGAATTGTGAGGAAATATATGTCTGTTGTATAAGCCACACAGTCTATGGTGTTTAGATACAGCAGCCTGAGCAGATTAAGACAGTTCCCCTTGTCAATGAGTCCCATGGAGGTGATTTGATAAAGGCCCAGGTAAATGTGAACTTCCATCACAGCTGAGGAACACCAGGCTTGGATAACTCTGTTTTCATAAGCAGCAGTAAGCCTGTGGGTCCCTAAGAGAATGCTAACAATTCAGAAAGGCAACATAGGAAATCATTAGCACCCATTAAGCATGCAGGAACAAGATGGTGAAATCACCTGGAACATAGGCCTGGGAAGATAATAAGCATAGGAAAAAAAGGGCCATAGCATGGTTCAAAGATACCTAGTTCACGGACAAATAAAAGCAAGGAGAAGTGGCATGGTATAATGGAAAATCATCTCACCTGTAAAATGAGGGTACTAATATTTACTTTGCAAGAAAATATTAATGCCTGGTATATAGCATACATTCATATAGCAAATGATAGCTCCTTGAAGACAAGGACCAGGAAAAAAAAGCATATATATAGTACCAATGGGCTTCCCAGGTGGCCCACTGGTAAGAAATCCAACTGCCAATGCAGGAGGTGCAGATTTGATCCCTGGGTTGGGAATACCCCCTAGAAGAGGAAGTGGAAACCCACTGCACTATTCTTACCTGAGAAATCCCCTGGACAGAGGAGCCTGGCAGGCTACCGTCCATGAGGGGCAAAAGAGTTGGACATGACTTAGAAACTAAACAACATACTACCAATAGCAAACAACAGTGCTTGAAAAGCTTGAGGCACAGTGGAAAGAGAGAATGCTTTGCATTCAGGGAGACCTCGGCTTGAACCACTTGCTGTGTAACTCGAAGCATGTTATCTCCCCTCTCTGCTCCTCAGTTTCCTCATGTACAAAGTAGAGATGCAAATATCAATGTTGCAATATTTAGAAATAATGTGTAAAATGTAATTGTCATCTGATATGTCTTGATAACTAATATCTATTATTTTTATTAATATAATTATTAAATTTGCCTCAAAACTAGCCTCAGGCAAAGTGTCACAGTGTGGAAGACTACTCTATAAACTCTTCAGCCCTATTTTCTGAAAGCACAGAAAACAGCACTATTGCTGATACCCATTTGTCTTTCATAGATAGCAGGAGTAACAAAAGACCAGGAAGCTCCATCCAGAGTTACAAGGCATTCAAATGAATTACAAGAAAGAAGTGTCACCAGACACATTAACAACAAAATAGAACAGTGTGCTGTAAGGTTTTTCCAAAGCCTTCCTGGCAAATATTAGCAGAATGTCAATGCTCAAACATACTCCAAGTTCCTATTAATGGCTACCTGAGTCGCCTTCACTTCCTTTTTTAGCTTTTGTTTTTTCAAGAAAAAGACTCAAATCTGTTCCTCATTTAAGGCACTAAGAAAATGAAATCTCTCTCACACACACATACACAAGACATAATTTATCTTCTTTCCATCAAGGCAAAGTCAAATGCTCTTAGCTAAATTTCCCAGTAAATCAAAGAAATCAATAACAAGGAGAAGCACACTGAATATTAGCTCTCAAAGGTTCATGAGAAAAAGAAACTGACAAAGAAAGTCCCATGTAACTCACTCACCAAGGTGATCCATAGGTATCAAATTTTTCTGAACCAAAAGTCAGGACACATAGGATGAAAATTATGAGCACACTTATGAGGGAAATGTTAATATCTAAAATCACTGCTATCCATTCACTTTTCTACCCAAACCTTAGACAAGTCAAAAGTCCTAGACTTAGAACATTTTAATTGATTATCTCTGGCTACTGATTCTGTACACTACATAATCACTTGGGCTAAGGGGAACTAAACAAAATGTAATTTCTACCAACAGAAAAGAAAATCAGCCAACAGAGATTCTAGAAGAGAGAACTCTAGTTGGAAAAAACCCATCAGGAGAGGACAGAAAACAGTGCTCAAGACCAAAAAGAATGCCTGGGCATTCTCATTAGTAATAGGAAAAGGTAGTAGGTAAAGAAAATTTTACTAAGATGAAACCAAATAGACTGAGGTCACAACAAGTATGAAAGGTGGCCTCACAGTCTGGTAACACTTGTTTTTAGAATGAGGATAAGTGACCATACAACTTTTGACTACTCAGGGATAGCCCTCTGGAAACTAAGCCATCATGAAAGAAATTTACTTACCAATAATCTGAAATTAAAATACAGATGACTTCTTCAAAATTGACCTGTACTCAGAACCTTTTTAGCTAGCCATGAGGATAATTTGGTCTGGTGGAAAGAGCCTTCCACTAGCAGTTAGGTGACTTGATTTTTGATACTTCCTATATCTTGACTATTACTCTGTGGCTTTGTGAAATGTGGTCCATGCCCAGATAGAATTCAGCCACTCTGAGACTGCTTGTGACCTATTTTTGCTCATTCTAACTAATAAGATATTGATTATAATAACACATAGCAGGTATGGCATCAGTGAAAATTATGGAGTAAAGAATCCCTAGGGCCAATCCCTCCACAAAAACACCAAAGAGAAAAAAAACTGACAAAAACTATCAGAATCAAATTTATCAGAACTCCACAAAACAGACAAAGCAAATATTTCAGTAAGAAAAAGGTGACTAAAACCCAGTTAACAGAGCTTTGTGGCATTTTAGCTTATTCCTTCTGCATCCACACCTTTTATGTTTGGTGTGGGTTTGTGAAACACCAATTCACATGCCCAGAATTGGTTCCTGGTATCAGACAGAGCAAATTGGAACTTGTTCTCAAAAATTATGACAGTTGGCTTTGATCTGGATGGCAATTCCCTGAAGGACTAACACAAAAAGATTGCCTTTATTTTGCCAAAACTGAAACTCTCTCGGGGTATATGAGTGAGTACACAGAAGGGAGCATTTGTCAAAAACATTTTAAAGGCAAATGAACTAGCATCTTCCACCTGAAACAATGGATATCAGTTGAGGTAAACCAAAGACACAATAGAAAGCCAAAGGAAAGGCTAAGGAAGATGCTTTGGGGAATAAAAGTTTCTACATACTCCTGGAAACTTAAAAGGCTATGTATATGCCCAAAATGAGAAGCATGATAAAAAAAATTAAGCAATCCCTAAGCCCTCTCCTTTAGCTGTCACTCAAGCTCTGCACAAGAAGGAAGTGAGGACAGAGTTATAAAATGCCTGAGTGTGGAAGCCCAACTCAACACATATGCAAAGACCAGCTACAAAGACTGAGAGAGCTTTTTCTTGATCTAAGAGTTTAAGGAGCTATCTGTCCAATCATTAGCTAAAGGAACAGACTTCAGTGACCATTTATGACAAATACACCATCTTTACAAAATACACCAGAGAAGTCACTAAACAGACAAAATACTACAACCCATGACAAACAAACAAACCCCATGAGGAAGGGGGAAATCTGATGTTCAGTGTTATCACATTTTTAATGTTCAAAATGTCCAGTTTTCAACAATAGGAAATTATGAGGCATGCAAAAAGACATAAGAATATATGGCCCATTTACAAGAGAAAAAATAAATTAAAAGAAACCATTATTAAGGAAGCCCAAACACTGTACTTACAAGAGGAGAACTTTACATAAACTATATTAAATATGCTGAAAGAGCTTAAGGAAGCAATGGACAAAAACCTAAAGAAACTCAGAAGAACACTGTCTTGCCAAATAGAATAAACAAAGATCTATTATTTTATAAATACATAAATTTTTATAAATATTTATTATTTATATAATATTTTTAAATGTTTCTTGCCATCAATAAAGAAAAAGAAATTTTAAAATGGAAAAAAAACAAATTTTGAAGCTAAAAATACCATAGTTGAATTGAAATATTCACTAGAGAGGTTGAAGAGTTAAACCCTAGAGAACCCTAATAGCCAAAACAATCTTGAAAGAGGAGAACAAATCCAGATTTATCATGTTTCCTGATTTCAAACTATACCACAAAGCTATAGTAATCAAAACAGAATGAGACTGGCACAAAAACAGAGACATAGAGCAATGGAACTGAGAGAGCCTGGAAATCAGCACAATTATGTGGTCAATTAACCTCCAACAAAGGAGACAAGAATACAAGATGGGGAAAACCATCTTCAATAAATAATTCTAGAAAAACTGGGCAGCAACATGCAAAAGAAACTGGACTACTTTCTCATGCCACATACAAAAATAAACTAAAAATGGCTTAAAGACTTAAATGTAAAATCTGAAACCATAAACTTCTAAATGAAAACTAGATTGACTAAACTAAACTTCTATATTGACATCAATCTTAGCAATACTTCTTTGAACATGTTTCCTCAGGCAAAGCAAGCAAGAGCAGAAATAAACAAATTAGACTACATCAAACTAAAAAGCCTTTGCACAGCAAGGAAAATTATCAACAAAATAGAAAGGGTGCTTACTAAATGGGAGAAGATATTTGCAAACATTATATCTAATAAGGGATTAATATCAAATATATACAAAGAACTCATACAACTCAACATGAAAAATAACCCAATTTAAAAAAGCAGAGGACCTAAATAGACATTTTTTCATAGAAGACATACAGACGGCCAACAGGAACATGAAAAGATGCTGAACATCACTAATTAGCAGGGAAATACAAATCAAAACAAAAATGAGATATTAACTCATACCTGTCAAAATGCCATTTATCAGACAGACAATAAATAACATAAGTTGGCAAGGGTATGGATAAAAGGGGAACTGTGGGTGGGGATGTAAACTGATGCAGCCACTAAGATGAAGAGTATCAAGTTACTCAAAAAATTAAAAATAGAACTACAATATGATCCAGAAATTCTGCTCCTTGATATTTACCTGAAGAAAACAAAACTCTAATTAGAAAATACATATACACCCCTATATTTGCTGTAGCATAATAGCCAAGATATGGAAGCAACCTAAGTGCCTATCAATAAATGAATGAATAAAGAAGATATATGTGTGTGTGTGTTCTGTCCATGTGTGTGTCTATAATGGGGTATCAGTCATAAAAAATAATGACATCTTGCCATTTGACACAACATGGATGGACCTACAGAGTAGTATCCTGAGTGAAATAAGTCAGACACAGAAAGACAAGTATTATGATTTCACTTATATGTGGAATCTAAAAACAAATAAACAAACATAAAGCAGAAACAGAGTTGAAGATACAGAGAACAAACATGTTTGCCAGAGGGGAGGAGATGGGAAGAGAAAAGAAATAGTTGAGGGAGATTAAGAGGTACAAAGTTTCAGTTACAAAAAAAAAAAATGAATCATGAGTATGAAGTGTACAGTGTGAGAAATATAGTCAATAATTATGCAATATCTTTGTATGGTGACAGATGTTAACTAGATTTACCATGATGATCAGTTTCAAATGTATAGAAATACTGAATCACTATGTTGTACACCAGAACCTAACAGTGTTGAAGGTCAATTATATTTTTAAAAAAGACTCACAGAAAAAGAAATCAGATTTGTGGTTATGAGAGGTGTGGTGTGGTGGAGGGGAACTGGATGAAGATAGTCAAAAGGTGCAAACTTCCAGGTATAAATAAGTACTAGGGATGTAGTGTATAACATGATAAATATAATGAGCTCTGCTTTATGTTATATGTGAAATTTAAGAGAGTAAATCCTAAGAGTTCTTATCACAGGGAAAAACCTTTCTTCTATTTCTTTAGTTGTAGAGCTACATGAAATGATGGATGTTCACTAAACTTATTGTGATAATCACCTCATGAGGTGTTAATATGTAAGTCAAATCATTATGCTATATATCTTATGTAGTGCTGTATGTCAATTATATCTCAATAAAACTGGGGTGAAAAAAGGACCAAGAATATGAAAGTCAATGAAAAACTAAAGAACTATTCTAGACTCAAAGGTCATCATCATTAAATGCAGCACATGATTATGTACTGGACCCTTTGGACATTTGGATTGGGACAATCTATGAAACTTGAACAGAATCTATGAATTGAATGGCAGTATTATATTAATGTTATTTTCATGAACTGGATTTTTTTAGGTATGTAGGGAAATCTCTTTGCTTACTGGAAATAATGTATAAGACTAAAAGAAGATGAAATTGTGACTGACATAGAGGAAGAGGAATGGAGCTTATCGGAGCATATTTTGTATACTATAAAAGCTAAGCTGATGTTAATTTAAACTAGATTGTTATAAATTTAAGATGTTCTTTAAAATTCCAAGGATATACACCAAGAAGATAACTTTTACATAGAAAGGAAAATAAGAAGGGAATATAAGTGGTACATTAAAAAAAATCAATTAAACACAAAAGATAGCAATAATGAAGTAAAAAAGGAACAAAATTGATGCACAAGATAGAAAATAAATAGCAAAATGGCAGAAGTCCTTGGATATCAGTAATACTTTAAAAATAAATAGATTAAATTACCTTAAATTAAAAGTAGAGTGGCAAAATGAATATAAAAACATGATCTAATTATATGCTGTATACACGAGACTCACATTAGATCCAAAGACACAAATAAGTTAACAAGGAAAGGATGGTAAAAGATAGCAAATACTAACCAAAGACAACTGGAGTTCTGTACTAACATCAGATAAAATAGACTTTTAAGTCAAAACTGTTACAAGAGAAAAGGATACATAATAATTAAAGGGTCTATCCATCCAGAAGATATAACAATTATAAACATATCTGTACCTAAAAAGAGAGCCCTAGAAATATGAAGCAAACACTGAGAGAAAGGAAGGCAGAAATAGGCAGTTCTACAACAGTAGTTGGGCTTCTCTGGTGGCTAAGTGGTGAAGAAGATCTGGGACAAGAAGATCCACTGGAAAAGGAAATGGCCACCCACTCCAGTATTCTTACATGGGAAACCATGGACAGAGGAGCCTGAGGGCTACAGTCCATAGGATCAGAAAGACACACAACTGAGTTACTGAGCAAACACATGTCCATTAAGAATACTGGGGCTTCCAAAGTGACTCAGTGGTAAAGAATCCACCTGCCAATGCAGGAGTCATGGATTCAATCCCTGAGTTTAGAAGATCCCCTGGAGAAGGAAATGCGCTGAAGAATTCCATGAACAGAGGAGCCTAGTGGGCTACAGTCCATGGGGTTGCCGAGAATTGGACATGACTTGGCAACTAAACAACAGCAACAGTAGTTGGAGACTTCAATATACTGCTTTCAATAATGTATGAAATCATTAGAAGAGCAATAAAAAATATATGGCTGATTTGAGAACATAATAAACAACTAGACCTAATTGACAGATACAAAGACAAGATACATATTCTTTACATGGCACATGGAATATTTTCCAGTACAGATAACATGTTAGGCCACAAAACAATTTTCAATAATTTTTAAAATACTGAAATTGTAAAACATATCTTCTCTGATAACAGTAGAATGAAGCTAGTTCTCAAAAAAAGGAAAACAAAATTTTTTTAAAACATGTAGAAATTAAACAATATACTCTTAACCAATGGGTCAAAATGAGAAGTCACAAGTGAAATTAGAAAATATTTTAAGATGAATGAAAAAATACATCATAACCAAACTGATGGGATGGTATTAAAAGTAATACTAAGATGGAAATTTATAGTTGTAAATGCCTACATTTAAAAACGGGGAAAGATATCAAGTCAATAATCTAAAGTTTACCTTCAGAAACAATAAAAAGAAGGGAAAACTAAATTCAAAATCTGGATTGGGAAGGAAATAGTAAAATTTAAAGCAGGAATACAAGATACCAAAAAAAGAAAAACAATTAGAATCAATAAAACAAAAAGTTGATTCTCTGGGGAAAAAAAACATTTAGATAAACTTATCAAGAATTTTTTAAAAAGTTAAGGCAAAATCATAAATACAATTGGGGATATTTCTACCAACTTTACTAAAACAAAAAATATAAGACATTACTGTGAGCAACTGTACATCAATCAATTTGATAACCTAAATGAATGGAAAAATTTCCAGAGACATGCAAACTACCAAATCGACACAAGAATAAACAGAAAATCTAAATATGTCTATTATAATTAAGAAAATTAAATCAATAATCAAAAATCTCCCCCAAAAGAAAAGCCCAGAACAAGTTGGATTCATTGGTAAATTCTAACAAACATTTAAAATTAGAGCATTCCTCAAACTCCTCTTACTATTTGAAATGGTAGGAACACATCCTAACTGATTCTATGAGGCTTAAACTGAGGGTAAGTCATCAGTTAGATCCATTAAACCATAACTTGCTTAGCAAACAATGAACTGTAACTTGCTTTCACTGACCAAGATTGTTTTTCTTTTTAACAAAGCCTTGCATGTCCTCCAAGTGTCATGTACCCTAAACAATAGGATGTTTGCCCAAGTTGTTTTTCAGGATCTTGGAGTCAGCTGTGTCCAGTTAGAGCTTGAGCATGCTAAGAGTGCTTGGGACCACCGACTGTCCAGCTTGTACATCCAGACACGAACAAAAGTCTGACATCAGAGGGCTAAAATCCCCACCCTCAGAATGTGCTAACACTGCCATTTTTGTCCCAAGAGGAAGCTTACAGCTTAACTGTGCTTGTTGTGCCTATGCAGAATGATGATTACCTCACCTTTTACTTATGTCCAATCACTTCTCATGCTCCCATGCTTCAGCTTCATCCCATAAATATCCACATCCCCTTGCCTTGGGGGCTTGGATATTTGAAAGTTCTTCTCCCATATTATTATTTGGTTTCCTTGTGAATAAACTTTTCCTCTGCAACAAATCTCAGAGTCTCAGTGTTTGCTTGCTCTGCATCAAATCAATCTGGTTCAGTAACAAGGCCAACACTTATCTAACATTGAAGTCAGACAAGGATGATACAAAAATCAACAGAACAGCATCTTTTATGAATATAGACACAAAATCCTCAATAAACTATAGTAAATTGAATCCAGCAGCATATAAAAAGGATTATACACCATGACCAGGTGCGATTCATGCTAGGAATATAAGAGGTTCAACACACACACAAAATAATCAATACAATACACCACATTAACAGAATTTAGGGCAGGAAAAGCACATGATCATCTCAGTTGATGCCAAAGAAGAATTTGACAAAATCATATACCTTTGTATTATATGAATACTCAGCAAACCAGGAAAAGAAGGGAACTTTCTCAACATGACAAAAGTCATAAATGAAAAACTCACAGCTTACATCATACTTAATGGTGAAAGACTAAAAGCTTTCCCACTAAGATCAGGAACAAGACAAGGATGCTCACTTTTGCCAGTTCTACTCTAACCAGAGCAACTAGGAAATAAAGAGAAACAACAGACATCAAAATTGGAGGGGAAGAAGTCAAAATATCTGTTTGCAGATGGTGTGATCTAATGTGTAGAAAACCCTAAATATTTCAATGTTAAGCTAATAAACTCAATGCATCGAAAAGAATAAAATATTTACAAATAAATTTAACCAAGGAGGCAAAACATTTGTACACAGAACACTATAAAACATTGCTAAAGACATTACCTTCAATGGAAAGTATTCTGCATCCATGGATTATAAAAATATTAACATGAAAATTCTGCCTAAAAGTGATCACAATTTCAATGCAATTTCTATGAATATACCAATGACTTTTTTCCCTACAGAAATGGAAAAACTCACCCTAAAATTCATATGGAATTTCAAAGGACCCAGAATAACCAAAAAATATCTTGAAAAAGAAGAATACAGAGAAGTCAAATTTCCCAATTTTAAAACTTTTTGCAAACCTACAATAATCAAAACAGTGTGGTACTAGCATAAGGAAAGACATACAGACCAACGAAATTGAAAGTTTTGAACTAAATCCTCACATCTACAGTCAACTTATTTTCAACAAGAATGCTTAAACCATATAATAAGGAAATAACAGTGTTTTCAACAAATATTACTGAGAAAGCTAGATAACCACATGCAAAAGAATAAAGCTGGACCTTTACATCATATATAAAAATTAACACACATGAATCAAAGACCTAAATTTAAGAGCTAAAACCACAGAACTCTTAGAAGAAAACATAACCAAGATTGTATGACCTTGGATTTTAAAGTGGTTTATCAAATATGACACCAAAAGAACAGGGGACAAAAGAAAAAATAGACATAATTAAAATTAAAAATTGTGTGCAAAGGACACTATCAAGAGAGTAAAAAAGAAATCCACAGATTGGGAGAATATATTTGCAAATCATAGATGATAAGGGTTTAATGCCCAGAATATAAGAAGAACCCGTGAAACTCAACAATAAGACAAAAAAAATTTAATGGGGAAAGGACATTAGGAGACATTTCTTCAAAGAACATATACACATGTGCTATAAGCATATGAAAAGATGCTTAGTACCATTAGTCATTAGTGAAGTCACTCAGTCATGTCCAACTCTTCGCAATCCCATGGACTGCAGCCTACCAGGCTCCTCTGTCCATGGGATTTTCCAGGCAAGAGTACTGGAGTGGGTCGCCATTGAATGTAAATAAAACCATCTCACTGGAGATCACATTTACTGAGATGGCTCTAATTTTTTAAATAGGGAAAATAAATAAGTGTTGGTGAAGGTATCAGCTATTGGAGCCCTCATACATTGCTGGTGAGAATGTAAAATTGGGGAGGAATTCCCTGGCAGTCCAGTGGTTAGGACTTGTTCCTTTCAATGTAGAGAACACAGGTCAGGAAACTAAGATCCTGCAGACCATGTGCGCCCCCCCCCAAAAAAAAAGAATGTAAAATTGTACAATCACCATGGAAAACAGTTTAATAGTTCCTCAAAAAGCTAAACATAGAATTTTCATATGACCCAGCAACTTTAGTCCTATATAGATATTAGGTTGGTGCAAGTTATTACAGTTCTGCATTGTTGAAATTTGATTTTGATATTGGAATATTTTCTTAAATAAGTGTGGTTGTTGTACATCATTTTAATAGGCATTTCTCATTTTTTTTTGCTAATGACATTACTTGCTGTTTATTTTGTATTTATTTTAGACTATAGAAATGATTTTAGACAAAAAGCTTTTTGAGTGATTTTTTCATTTGAGTTCAAAATGGGTCATAAAGTAGTGGACACAACTCGCAACAGCAACAACACATTTGGCCCAGGAACTGCTAACAAACATAAAGTGAAGTGGTGATTCAAGAAGTTTTGCAAAGGAGACAAGAGTCTTGAAGATGGGGAGCACAGTGGTCAGCCATCGGAAGTTGACAACAACCTATTGAGAGGATCATCGAAGTTGATCCACTTAGAACTACACGAGAAGATGCCGAAGAATTCAACATCAACAATTCTAAGGTCACTCTTCATGTGAAGCAAACTGGAAAGGTGAAAAAGATCCATAAGGTGGGAGCCTCATGTTGTTGTTGCTTAGTCCACTCAGTCATGTCCAACTCTTTGTGACCCCATGGACTGCAGTACGCCAGGCATCCCTGTCCTTCACCATCTCCCGGAGTTTTCTCAAACTCATGTCTGTTGAGTTGATGATGCCATCCAACCATCTCATCCTCTGTCACCCACTTCTCCTCCTGCCCTCAATTTTTCCCAGCATCAGGGTCTTTTCAAATGAGTCAGCTCTTTGTATCAGGTGGCCAAAGTATTGGAGCTTCAGCATCAGTCCCTCCAATGAATATTCAGGATTGATTTTCCTTCAGGATTGACTGGTTTGATCTCCTTGCAGTTCAAGGGACTCTCAAGAGTCTTCTCCAGCATCAATTCAAAAGCATCAATTCTTCAGCACTCAGTCTTCTTTATAGTCCAACTCTCACATCCGTACAGGACTACTGGAAAAACCATGCCTTTGACTACATGGACCTTTGCCAGCAAAGTGATGTCTCTGTTGTTTAATACACTGTCTAGGTTTCTCATAGCTTTTCTTCCAAGGAGCAAACATCTTTTAATTTCATGGCTGCAGTCACCATCTGCAGTGATTTTCTGAGCCCAAGAAAATAAAGTCTGTCACTGTTTCCATTGTTTTCCCATCTATTTGCCATGAAGTGATGGGACCAGATGCCATGATCTTTGTTTTTTGAATGCTGAGTTTTAATCCAGCTTTTTCACTCTCCTCTGTCACCTTCTTCATTACCTTCCTCTTTGCTTTCTGCCATTAGGGTTGTGTCATCTGCCTATCTGAGGTTATTGATATTTCTCCTGGTAATCTTGATTCCAGCTTGAACTTCACCCAGCCCAGCATTTTGCATGATGTATTCTGCATATAAGTTAAATAGGCAGGATGGCAATATACAGCCTTGACATACTCCTTTCCCAATTTTGAACCAGTCTATTGTTCCATGTCCGGTTCTAACTGTTGCTTCTTGACCTGCATACAGGTTTCTCAGGAGGCAGGTAAGGAGATCTGTCTTTAGCATAGTCAGTAACCATGAGCTGACCACAAATCAAAAAACAAAAATCATTTTGAAGTGTCATCTTCTTTTATTCTTTGTAACAACAATGAACAATTTCTCCATTGGACTGTGATGTGTGATGAAAAGTGGATTTTAAATGACAACCAACAATGAACAGCTCAGCAGCTGAATCAGAAGAAGCTCCAAAGCACTTCTCAAAGCCAAACTTGCACCAAAAAAGGTCATGGTCACTGTTTGGTGGTCTGCAGCCCATCTGATACACTACAGCTTTCTGAATCCTGGCAAAACCATTACATCTGAGAAGTATGCTCAGCAAACTGATGAGATGCACTGAAAACTGCAATTCCTGCAGCCAGCATAAGTCAACAGAAAGGGCCCATTTCTTCTACATGACAATGCTCAACCACACATTGCACAATCAACGCTTCAACAGTTGAAAACTTCTACAAAGTTTTGCCTCATCTACCATATTCACCTGACCTCTCAACCAATTACCACTTCAAGCATCTAGACAACTTTTTGCAGAGAAAACACTTCCACAATGAGCAGGAGGCAAAAAATGCTTTCCAAGAGTTCTTTGAATCCCAAAGCACAGATTTTTTTTTAATAAATTCATTTTAATTGGATGCTAATTACTTTACAATATTGTAGTGGTTTTGCCATACATTGACATGAATCAGCCACAGATACACATGTGTTCCCCATCTGAACCCCCCTCCCACCTTCCTCTCCATCCCATCCCTCTGGGTCATCCCAGTGCACCAGCCCCAAGCACCCTGTCCAATGCATCGAACCTGGACTGGCGATCCATTTCACATATGATAATATACATGTTTCAATGCTATTCTCCCAAATCATCACACCCTCGCCCTCTCCCACAGAGTCCAAAAGACTGTTCTATACATCTGTGTCTCTTCTGCTGTCTTGCATATAGGGTTATTGTTACTATCTTTCTAAATTCCATATATATGCATTAGTATACTGTATTGGTGTTTTTCTTTCTGGCTTACTTCACTCTGTATAATAGGCTCCAGTTTCATCCACCTCATTAGAACTAATTCAAATGTATTCTTTTTAATGGCTGAGTAATATTTCATTGTGTATATGTACCTCAGCTATCTTTTTTTTAATTTTTCATTTATTTTTATTAGTTGGATGCTAATTACTTTACAATATTGTAGTGGTTTTTGCCATACATTGACATGAATCAGCCATGGATTTACATGTGTTCCCCATCTGAACCCCCCTCCCACCTCCCTCCCCATCCCATCCCTCTGGGTCATCCCAGTGCACCAGCCCTGAGCACTTGTCTCATGCATCCAACCTGGACTGGCAATCTGCTTCACATATGATAATATACAAGTTTTGATGCTGTTCTCTCAGATCATCCCACCCTTGCCTTCTCCCACAGAGTCCAAAAGTCTGTTGTATACATCTGTGTCTCTTTTTCTGTCTGCATATAAGGTTATCATTACCATCTTTCTATTCCATATATATGCGTTAGTATACTGTATTGGTGTTTATCATTCTGGCTTACTTCATTCTGTATAATGGGCTCCAGTTTCATCCACCTCATTAGAACTGATTCAAATGAATTCTTTTTAATAGCTGAGTAATATTGCATTGTGTATATGTACCACAGCTTTCTTTCCATTCGTCTGCTGATGGACGTCTAGGTTGCTTCCATGTCCTGGCTATTGTAAACAGTGCTGTGATGAACACTGGGGTACATGTGTCTCTTTCAGATCTGGTTTCCTCGGTGTGTGTGCCCAGCAGTGGGGTTGCTGGGTCATATGGCAGTTCTATTTCCAGTTTCCTAAGGAATCTCCACAGTGTTCGCCATAGTGGCTGTACTAGTTTGCATTCCCACCAACAGTGTAAGAGGGTTCCCTTTTCTCCACACCCTCTCCAGAATTTATTGTTTATAGACTTTTGGATAGCAGCCATTCTGACTGGCGTGAAATGGTACCTCATTGTGTTTTTGATTTGCATTTCTCTGATAATGAGTGATGTTGAACATCTTTTCATGTGTTTGTTAGCCATCTGTATGTCTTCTTTGGAGAAATGTCTGTTTAGTTCTTTAGCCCATTTTTTGTCTTTTTTTTTTTCATTTATTTTTATTTGTTGGAGGCTAATCACTTTACAATATTATAATGGTTTTTGTCATACATTGACATGAATTAGCCATGGATTTACATGTATTCCCCATCCCAATACCCCCTCCCACTTCCCACTCTACCCGGTCCCTCTGGGTCTTCCCAGTGCACCAGCCCCGAGCACTTGTCGCATGCATCCAACCTGGGCTGGTGATCTGTTTCACCATAGATAATATACATGTTTCGATGCTGTTCTCTTGAAACATCCCACCCTCGCCTTTTCCCACAGAGTCCAAAAGTCTGTTCTGTACATCTGTGTCTCTTTTTCTGTTTTGCATATAGGGTTATCATTACCATCTTTCTAAATTCCATATATATGTGTTAGTATACTGTATTGGTCTTTATCTTTCTGGCTTACTTCACTCTGTATAATGGGCTCCAGTTTCATCCATCTCATTAGAACTGATTCAAATGAATTCTTTTTAATGGCTGAGTAATATTCCATGGTGTATATGTACCACAGCTTCCTTATCCATTCGTCTGCTGATGGACATCTAGGTTGCTTCCATATCCTGGCTATTATAAACAGTGCTGCGATGAACATTGGGGTGCATGTGTCTCTTTCACATCTGGTTTCCTCGGTGTGTATGCCCAGAAGTGGGATTGCTGGGTCATATGGCAGTTCTATTTCCAGTTTTTTAAGAAATCTCCACACTGTTTTCCATAGCTAGCCCATTTTTGGATTGGGTCGTTTATTTTTCTGGAATTGAGTTGCAGGAGTTGCTTGTATATTTTTGAGATTAATTCTTTGCCCATTGCTTCGTTTGCTATTATTTTCTCCCATCCTGAAGGCTGTCTTGTCACCTTGCTTATAGTTTCCTTCACTGTGCAAAAGCTTTTAAGTTTAATTAGGTCCCATTTGTTATTTTTGCTTTTATTTCCATTACTCTGGGAGGTGGGTCATAGAGGATCCTGCTGTGATTTATGTTGGAGAGTGTTTTGCCTATGTTTTCCTCTAGGAGTTTTAGAGTTTCTGGTCTTACATCTAGATCTTTAATCCATTTTGAATTTATTTTTGTGTATGGTGTTAGAAAGTGTTCTAGTTTCATTCTTTTACAAGTGGTTGACTAGTTTTCCCAGCACCACTTGTTGAAGAGATTGTCTTTTTTCCATTGTATATTCTTGCCTCCTTTGTCGAAGATAAGGTGTCCATAGGTGCGTGGATTTTTCTCTGGGCTTTCTGTATTGTTCCATTGATCTATATTTCTGTCTTTGTGCCAGTACCATACTGTCTTGATGACTGTAGCTTTGTAGTAGAGCCTGAAGTCAGGCAGGTTGATTTATCCAGTTCCATTCTTCTTTCTCAAGATTACTTTGGCTATTCGAGGATTTTTGTGTTTTCATACAAATTGTGAAATTATTTGTTCTAGTTCTCTGAAAAATACCGTTGGTAGCTTGATAGGAATTGCATTGAATCTATAGATTGCTTTGGGTATTATACTCATTTTCACTATACTGATTCTTCCAATCCATGAACATGGAATATTTCTCCATCAATTTGTGTCCTCTGATTTCTTTCATCAGTGTTTTATAGTTTTCTATATATAGGTCTTTTGTTTCTTTAGGTAGATATACTCCTAAGTATTTTATTCTTTTAGTTGCAATGGTGAATGGGCTTGTTTCCTTAATTTATCTTTCCGTTCTCTCATTCTTAGTGTATAGGAATGCAAGGGATTTCTGCATATTAATTTTATATCCTGCAACTTTACTATATTCATTGTTAGCTCTAGTAATTTTCTGGTGGAGTCTTTAGGGTTTTCTATGTAGAGGATCATATCATCTGCAAACAGTAAGAGTTTTACTGCTTCTTTTTCTATCTGGATTCCTTTTATTTCTTTTTCTGCTCTGATTGCTGTGGCCAACACTTCCAAAACTATGTTGAATAGCAGTGGTGAGAGTAGGCACCCTTGTCTTTTTCCTGACTTTAGGGGAAATGCTTTCAATTTTTCACCATTGAGGATAATGTTTGCTGTGGGTTTGTCACATATAGGTTTAATTATATGTTGAGGTATGTTCCTTCTATTCCTGCTTTCTGGAGGGTCTTTATCATAAATGGGTGTTGAATTTTGTCAAAGGCTTTCTCTGCATCTATTGAGATAATCATATGGTTTTTATCTTTCAATTTGTTAATGTGGTGTATTACTTTGATTGATTTGTGGATATTGAAGAATCCTTGCATCCCTGGGATAAAGAGCACTTGGTCATGATGTATGATCTTTTTAATATGTTGCTGGATTCTGTTTGCTACAACTTTGTTCAGGATTTTTGCATCTATGTTCATCAGTGATATTGGCCTGTAGTTTTCTTTTTTTGTGACATCTTTGTCTGGTTTTGGTATTAGGGTGATGATGGCCTCATAGAATGAGTTTTGAAGTTTACCTTCCTCTGCAATTTTCTGGAAGAGTTTGAGTAAGATAGCTCAAACTTAGCTCTTCTCTAAATTTTTGGTAGAATTCACCTGTGAAGCCATCTGGTCCT
The DNA here is from genome assembly GCF_019320065.1 of Cervus canadensis. Classification (NCBI taxonomy): domain Eukaryota; kingdom Metazoa; phylum Chordata; class Mammalia; order Artiodactyla; family Cervidae; genus Cervus; species Cervus canadensis. The sequence continues at coordinate 130,617,351 of NC_057419.1, read as the reverse complement.
GGGCTTTTGTTTGCTGGAAGATTTCTGATTACAGTTTCAATTTCCGTGCTTGTGATGGGTCTGTTAAGATTTTCTATTTCTTCCTGGTTCAGTTTTGGAAAGGTGCACTTTTCTAAGAATTTCTCCATTTCTTCCAAGTCGTCCATTTTATTGGCATATAGTTGCTGATAGTATTCTCTTATGAGCCTTTGTATTTCTGTGTTGTCTGTTGTGATTTCTCTATTTTCATTTCTAATTTTGTTGATTTGATTCTTCTCCCTTTGTTTCTTGATGAGTCTGGCTAATGGTTTGTCTATTTTATCTATCTTCTCAAAGAACTAGCTTTTAGCTTTGTTGATTTTTGCTATGGTCTCTTTTGTTTCTTTTGCATTTTTTTCTGCCCAAATTTTTAAGATTTCTTTCCTTATACTAACCCTGGGGTTCTTCATTTCTTCCTTTTCGAGTTGCTTTAGGTGTAGAGTTAGATTATTTGCTTTTTTCTTATTTCTTGAGGTAAGCCTTTATTGCTATGAACTTGCCCCTTAGCAGTGCTTTTACAGTGTCCCATAGGTTTTGGGTTGTTGTGTTTTCATTTTCATTCGTTATTATGCATATTTTTATTTCTTTATTTATTCTGTGATTTATGTTGCTTATTCAGCAGTGTGTTGTTCAGCCTCCATATGTTGGAATTTTTAATAGCTTTTCTCCTGTAATTGACATCTAATCTTACTGCATTGTGGTCAGAAAAGATGCAAAGCACAGATTTTTATGCTACAGGAATAAACAAACTTATTTCTCACTGGCAAAAATATGTTGATTGTAATGATTCCTATTTTGACTAAAAAACATGTGTTTGAGCCTAGTTATAATGACTTAAAAATCATGGTCTGAAATTGCAATTATTTTTGCACTGACCTAATATGTACCAAAAAGTAGCAAAAACAGATTCAAACAGATACTTATACACCAATATTCATAACAGTATTTTTTAAGTTAATTTATTTTTTAGGTGTAGGATACTTTACAGAATTGTGTTGGTTTCTGCTGAACATGAACATAAATCGGCCATAAGTATACACATGTCCCCTCCCTTTTGAACCTCCCTTCCACCTTCCTCCCCATCCCACCTCTCTAGGTTGTTACAGAGTCCTAGCTTGGGTTCCCTGAGTCACACAGCAAATTCCCATTGGCTACCCATTTTACATAGGATAATTTAAGTTTCCTTGTTACTCTCTTCACACATCCCACCCTCTCCTTCCTCCTCCCACCTCATTTCCATAAGTCTGTTCTCTATGTCAGTACCTCCATAGATTCCATATATATGTGTTAGTATACAATATTTGTTTTCCTCTTTCTGACTTACCTCAATCTGTATAATTGGCTCTAGGTTCATCCACCTCATTAGAACTGACTCAAATGCATTCCTTTTTATGGCTGAGTAATATTCCATTATATATATGTACCACAGCTTCTTCACCCATTCATCTGTTAAGGGACATCTAGGTTGCATAGAATCATTATTCAGAATAGCCAAAAGGTAAAAACAATCCATGTGCCCATCAAAAGATGAATGGGGAAGCAAAATGTCATATAATCTAGTTTTTGTATTCATAAATATATGATTGCTGTGAACACTGAATTGGCAAAGCCAGAACCATTATTCCTAGAGGAAATTCAGGTTAGGTTGCTACAAGCCTCTGGTCACAATATTTTCATCATCCAATCAATACATAACCATGTCTTGGGTGTGTTTTTTATTTAATGTATACTGTTGACTTATAAACACTGGATTCACAGCCAACAGCACTATAACTCATACCAGAACAAAGCTAATCTAATACATATATTTTCTCCAAAAGGCACATCACAGCTTTCTTGTGCTTAGAAACACTAGACAGCATTTCAACACTATGCTCAGGGGCAATTTTAAGCAGAAAATCACCCCAAAAAGCAAAACAAGGACAACCTAAAACCATGGCACTAACTAGACTTCGAAGAAGACACTTATTTGTGAAAGCTAAAACAAGAAGGCAGAGCATCACTTCATTCAACCTTAACTTAGAATATGTACATCAGGAGGTTCAAATTTTTTGCCACTCTGCAAAAAAACCTTCTCTGCAAATGACTACAAAAATGACAGTATTATTAACTTAGTGATTACAAATAAATCTTAATGAGTTGGTGAAATCTCAAATTCAGAATCTATGAATAATCAAAATCAACTGCATATACATAAAATGAAATATTAATCAGTCATTAAAGGAAATAAAATTCTGATACTTGCTAAAATATGGGGGAAACTTGAAAACATGACACTAAGTGAAATGAGCCAGACATAAAATGACAAATATTTTAAGAGTCCACCTATATGAAACACCAAAATAGGAAATTCATAGAAACAAAAAGTGGATTAGAGGTTATCAAGGGTTGGGTAAAGGGTAGTATGAGGAATTACTGTTTCTCTTTGGGGTGATATAAATATTTGGTAATGAGACAGTGGTGATGGTTGTACAACATTGTGAATATAACTAATACTATCAAATTGTACACTTAAAATTAGTTACATTGGTAAATTTTATGTTATATATATTTTACAACAATGAATACTAAACAAAAATTACACATGGTATCTACCCAAGTGAAATTTTGTTTTTATGTTATAGGACAAAAAATACAAATGTTTGAGTATTCACAGTCATATCCTACCTCACCCCCACCTCAAAGGATGCAACAATGTTTAACAGCTTACCTCATGAACTTCTGATTTGGTGATGACATTAAACTAGAGAAGTCGAAGGACATATTTATTGATTTTGGGAGTAGACAGTCACTCATTAGAGGTAAAACTAGATCTGGAAAGGCATAGATAAGGAGAAAAAGGTATGGAAGAGCCAGCACAAACAGTCAGATCTTAGGGAATTTCAGGGAGAATAGAGAAGAGATGGAGGGCAACTGCCATACAGTGTGAGTTACTGAAGGAGAGATAGGAAATGAGGATTCTAAGAAGTTTGACTTTGGGCTATAATTTTCATCCCTTTTTTGCACCTCTTCAAAAAGCATTACTAAAAACAATAATTTCAAAACTTTCCTTAGGGTGTAGATTTGTGTTTTCTTTTGGGCATAACATTTTATTGAAACAGACCCGCTTTATTCAGATTATATTAAACAAAGGCTAGAGGGGTTATTTAATTCAGAACTTTATGAAAATGAACAAAAGAATGCGTTAAGAATGACTACTGAAAATCCATAATGAGAACAGTATACACTTAACTCCCATGCCTAGATACACTGAACTACAAAGAATACAAATTAAAAAAATGAATACAAATAATTCTGATTTCAATGGCTAGCCCTTTCTAAAAAGGAACTGGTATCCTTATTTGTCCTTTGCTTTGCAAAAAAACTACCCCCAAAACTTTGTGATTTAAAACAATAAACATTTAGCTATATCTCATAATTTTATAGGTTATGAATTCCAGCAGAGCTTGACTGGGTGGTTCTGTTCCACATGACATCAACTGGGATCACTTAGTGGTCTTCAACTGGTGGCTTCATTCATATTCATGGTGCCCTGCCCAGGATGGCTGGAAGATTCATCTCAACAGGACATCTTTCTCTCTCTATGGAGTCTCAAGGCTTCTCTGCATGACCTCTCAGCAGGGTATTGAGACCTTTTACAGGGTATCTCAGTGCTCCAGGAAATCAAGGTGGAAGCTGCCAATACTCTCATTGGTGAGGCCCAGAACTGACTTAGCATCATTTCCACCATATTTCATTAGCAAGAAGAGGGACTAGCCAGCCCAGATTCAAGTATAGAGGAGATATGTACCAACACTTGATAGGAGAAATGCCAAAGAACTTGAAGCCATCTTTAATTTCCCACAAACACTTAATCAAAATGGCTAGAGGTCATCTATTCCAATACAGGTCATCTCCTATTCCACACTGCTTATTCCACACCATCAATTTTGTCTCTGGGGTGGTTGTTTTATACTTTATGGTGCTTATTAATAATGGAAATGAAGTGTATGGCATGAAACTTGGGCTTTAAGATCTTTTTTTAAATCTTTGCTGAATAAAAGAGGTGGACAAAAGTTTCAGTTACTTCAACGATTTCAAGGAATTCTGTCTCTCTAGTGTTCTTGCCTGGAGAATCCCAGGGACGGGGGAGCCTGGTGGGCTGCTGTCTATGGGGTCGCACAGAGTCGGACATGACTGAAGCGACTTAGCGGCAGCAGCAGCAGCAGAGATAAAGACTGTAGTTCAGCCTTCACTTTATTCTTTGGGGAAATTGTGTGGTTACTATCCAGGTGCATGCAGAGACTACAGATGGAAATTTCAACTCTACCACTTAATAAATTGGGCATATCTTTAGCTGAACTATGAAGAGTTAAGAATATTTTAATACAAATTTATATTGGATTATCTCTGAAAATTATCTTTTGTTCATAGAAATTCTAAGTAGGTCTTTTTGTTCAAATATTTGCTCCCAGAAAATTGGGAGAACAAAACCATGCCAAGAAGAGTATGCAGATCTGATCGTTTCTTCATCTCATAATGGAATAAAGGCTGTGAAAAGAAAATTAACTGAATGTACATTAAGTGTTCTGGTTTTCAAGTATAAACTGTTGTTCATGGTCAAGCAAGGACTCTACTTCTGAAGCTTTATGCAATCTGTTGCTAGACTATGTATGAACTGAAATAGTATTATACCTGAATCATTACTTGTGACTAAAGAAATAAGCATGGACTTTGTTTTTTGTTTAGTTTTTATCTTAAGAGATATTGAGACTTCATGTGCAGCAATGTAGCTTTGGTTCCTAGGGGAGAGAGTTTCCAGATATAGCTAGAGACATTCTCCCTACTTCCACAAAGAGTTCAGCATTCCTCTGACCCTCAAAAAGATGTACCTCTGAAAGATGGCACCTTAGGCACTGATGCTGACAATCACCTGAAAGGTATCCCTAATACAAGCTATAGTGAGAAATACTAAGTTGCTTTAAGGGAAGAGGCTATCAGCTAGAGGGGAAGGTGGAACACAAGCAAAATATTGTGGCAGTTGTTATGTGGTAGAGAGCATACAGATTTTTGAAAACATTTACTGGATATTTTTAAGAACTCCCAGATATGTAGAGAGAAGAATGGGTGCTAAGGCCAAGATATCAGGCCAAAAAGAGTATAAATGATGATCATTTGATCATTAAATGTTATTGTGTCAGGAAAGGATTTCTTAAACAAGACTCAAGAAAGACTGATAAATATGAGCACATTAAATCAAGAAATTCTGATGATCAAAAGTAACCATGAAGAAAGTAAAACAGGCCATAACCTGGAAAAAGTTGAGAAAGATGTCTATAACACATATAACCCAAGTTTTATTACCAAGATTACATTAATTCCTAGAAATAAATTTTAAAACAATATCCAATACAAAAATGGGTGGAAGACACAAGCATATCACAGAAGATGAAACTTGAATGCCCAATAAACAGATGAAAAGGTGCCCAAACTCATTAGTAACCAAAGAAAACTAAAATCACAAAGAGTTAATACAAGACACTCACTAAAGAAAAACTAAGTTTTATAAAACCAATTGTTGGCCAAGAACTTGGTACAGTCAAAATTCTCATACATTGAAAAAAATTCTCATACACTGCTTGAAATACAAATATGTTCAAAGATCTTGGAATTAGAAAAAGTTTTTCATTTATCTGCAAAAGTAGAAGACATGCATATCCTACTATACAGCAAGTAGCCTATTCCTAAGTATTTGTCCTCAAGAACTTCTCACACTTCTAACTATTCATATAAAGGACTCAAATTTAGCAACATTTTATTAATTTTTTTTAAGAGAAGTAGGCCTTTATTTTCTCATTTCACAAATAATGCTGGCCCGGTTGGCTGCTTTCTGGTGATCAGTCAAAGAGACCGAATCCCATATCCTTGTCCAACTCCTCCTCAAATTTAGCAACATTTTAAATGTTCATCGGCACAATGGACAAATTGTCATATAGTTATAGCTATGTGATGGAATATTATACATCAGTGAAAATGAATCAACTATAGATACATGCTGATATATTTGACCTTGATGCTAAGAAAGACTGAGGGAAAGAGGAGAAGGGGGTGGCTGAGGATGAGATGGTTAGAGAGCATCACTGACTCACTGGACACTGAGTTTGAGCAAACTCCAAAAGATAGAGAATGACAGGGAAGCCTGGCATGCTACAGTTCATGGGGTCGCAAAGAGTCAGACATGACTTAGCAAATGAACAACAATAAATACATACAACAACATAGAACAAACTTAGAATATGAAGTAAAAAAAATCAGGTCTCAAAAATAGAAACAGTATAACAATATTTATGACACTAAAAATTTAGCAAAAAAATAAATTGTTTAAGAATATCTACATACATGGGAAAGCTCTAAAAATTTAAAGGAATACTAAATTCAGGACAGTAGTCACCTTTCAGACACAGCAGTGATATGTTGTCAAGGAAGAACACACAGGAATTTCAACAGCATTTGTAATGTTCTGTGGCAAAGTAGGGGTTTAGAGTAATTTGTTTTATTATGATGATCACTAACTTTCATATATGTTACATGTATTCTTCTGTGTAGATCAAATATTTCGTGAAAAAATATGGTAACTTTCTCCATTTGAAAAAAGTTAATGTGATCACATTTTACCACAGGCTTGTGATGAAGCGTAAACATATCTTAGGCAGACAAAGCTTGAGTAAGAGACTGTTAGAAGCCTATCATTTTATAAAATAAAAGCATGCTCATTTTCAGCTACATAGCATGCCATTATGGAACAATGCCTACAGGCTGGCTCCTAGGAGGTCCCACAGGAAGGTGCTCATTACCTTGGTGAATTAACCATAGTCCTGAGTCTGGCCCTCTACCTTGCAACGTCTGAAGTCAGATATTGTTAGCTCACTGAGAGCATATCCACCTCTCAGCAATGCATGCACACTAATTACGCTCCTTAGGCTAAGACAGACACCTAAATGCCAATTCATTTACTGACAAAGTAAAACATAATTCTCACATGGACTGGAATAATCAAGGCAGGAAGATGAGAGAATTCTCTCCTAATAATCACACCACATGGACAGCAAAATCACAATAAAAGGTAATTTTTCTAATTTACATTGAGAATTAACTGTCACAGTCACCAGATTATTCATAGCTTATTTGAATAATGTATTTTTCTCCCTGTAGCTATGGTGCATGGAAACCACATCATACTCAGAGTTATCTGATGAGCTAGAAATTGTAACAAAGAGAATAAAGTTCACCAAATGCTTAAAATCATCAGGGTAGCTTGAGGTACCCATCTCATTGGGATTCTCCAGCACATTAAGTCAACGTGCTGGAAGCAATCTGGCTCAGGCTCTCTCTTGCATTGAGCATACTTGGCTGGACACAGCTACCAGGTGGCTTCTTGAGTCTTCTTTTTCTATGCTTATTGAGTTGACCATACCCTCTCATTGATTTGGTCATTACTTAGATATATTATTACAATATAACAATAACTCTGGTCTTAGACATCTTCTTTCAGGTGACAGTATAGATCTACCCTGATCTATGTGTTGATTTCAGAGGGCAATTTATCCCTTTCATTTTCCCATGTTCTTGGGGATACCTCATTAAAGCTCCCCCACTCTAAGTACTTATACTTCCTATTTCCTACTGAATTTAAAGTCCTATCAGTAAAATATAAATATCCACAAAATAGTTCAATAAAGATCAGACACTAGATATCATTAATAAGAAAGGGAATTATAGTTGTACCAAAAACAAAAGATGAGATCATGACTGTTACTGAGTTTTTCAATACAGCAATGCATACCCTGACAGCCAAGTCAGAAAGGAAAGGCAAAAACAAGTTGCACTTCCCAAAAGAGGACACAAATATTCTTTTGGAAGACCTCGTGAGGAGTCTGTCTGGTATATTATTTAAGTTGCCCCTTTGTCAACTTTGTAGAAAATATAAATGCTTTTCCTAGACAGAAGGGTCACAACTGACCCAAAATCAGTAGATTGAAGTAGTTTGTAGATTGATTGGAGCCAGCCATCTTTCCCCGACTGACCCTCAGAAATAACCATTTGTGACCAAGGTTGCAATTACCCTCTGAAGCTTTTGCAGACAAGTTACCAAACTGTCCCCTCACAAAAATAAAACTTCTGCGTTGGCTTCCTTAGCCCCAAACTGAGCAAACCACTAAGTTGACTGGCCACTAATTCCCCTAAGCCCTACAGTATGAATCTTGGGTATATATAGTACCCAAGCAGACTTTACCATTCTTAGGAGCCCACAGACAATGAAAAGCAAAAAAAGCCCAGAGTTAAATTTAAGAGTCAACAGATACATACCAATGTCATAGCCTTATTCACATAACAAATGTGCTTGAGGAAACAACTTACCCATACTTCTTCTAGGAAATATTTCCCAAAGATGCAAACATTCCCACAATGAGGTACATTTTTTTCATACTGATTTAATCAGGGCCCCCTCTTAGGAAAAAGATGACACTCTCAAAAGGGCAATTTAATAAAGGGACTATTTATAATGTTGTAAAAAAATTAAGAGAAATCAAAAAGGGAAGCTGAAGCTTTTCAGGGTAGCAACAGAGACAAGGAGCCTTTACCATCACCTTTATCAAAGAGGGCAGTAGAGGAAGGAGTGAGGCTTCCCAGGTGGGACAGTGATAAAGAATCTGCCTGACAATGCAGGAGACCCCGGTTCAATCCCTGGATCAGGAAGATCCCCTGGAAAAGGGAATGCCTACCCACTCCGGTATTTTTGCCTGGAGAATCCCATGGACAGAGGAGCCTGGCAGGCTATAGTCCATGGGGTTGCAAAGAGTCGGACATGACTGAACAACTGAGCACGCACACACACACAGAAAAAGAGTAACTAGAACCTGTAAAGAACTTCAGGGTAGACCTATCAGAGAGGAGCTCAGGTATTCAGTAGAGGAACAAAGTTAAATCCAAACCACATCAGGGAGGGAGTCTTGAATAGCCATCTCAGTCTCTCTTTTCTCCTCTCTCCAACTGCCTGTTGGTACCTCCCCTTGAGTAAACTCAAAAGGCAGAGGAAAAGGGCATCCATTAAGGCAATCCATTAGGATTGGCCTTCCAGGGCACAAAGCAGGCACAGGGGAGGAAAAATCATTTTCCCGCTACACTTTTTAGGGTCTTGGCTGGAACCCCCTGTGATAAAAGACATTAACAGAAGAAATACAAGCAGAAATTTAATAACATGTGTATCTGCCATACACTAATATATACAAGATACCCAGGAAAACTAAGTAGCTCTCCAAAATAGCCCATGCCTCCACTTTCTGTACCATATCTATCTAAAAGGCAAAAGAAGACTGGGGGTTCCAGTGAAGTTGTAGGAGGCTCTCAAGCAAAGCAGAGGAAATCAGGGTATGGTTGTTATGCAGACTTAAGTCCTGGCCTTCTCCACTGATAAGAGTTTCAAGAGACTTGTCTTCCTCATATGGAAAGGGGACACCCTTACAAATGGAGATTTCCCTTATAAAAAGGTAACTTCTATTCAGTTTTCAGAGCTTTTCCTACATCGGCTGTTTGTTCAAAATAACCAGCTTAAGGCCATGTTTATGCCACAAAGGTACATTTCACAGTGACTTATTCTGCCCTCCTTCACAGATAAGAAAATTCTGCCTAGAGAGATGAACTGCCTAAGATCACAAAGGTACTAAATGGCAGAGACTAAACTTGAATGAAAGACCTCTAATCTTACTTTTGGGAGAAGAATTAGAATAAACTCCTGACAGCCTTGACCATTTCCCCCACTTTCATTGCTTTGAGCAGAGAGGAAATGAGAAGAACATAAAGAGTAGGAGAAAACAAGCAAAGAGAACTAGTAGGACAAGAGGGGAAGGTGTTGAGGTTATCAAGAATCAATAAGTGTGCAGTCCAGCACTCAGACCAACTGATAACACAAAACATACTGACAAAGCACCATAGCCAAAGGTTTACACACATGAATATGTAACATATTGGGGCATTTTCTCAAATACACTAAGATTTAAGAAGCCTGGCAATAATCCTTTTTCTTTATAACAGCTGCTAGAACCCTCTGTGACTTCTAACAGCCCCAATTTCTAAAAGTTGAATCAGTGTAAATATAGAAGATACTCTATTCCAAGAAATAAATTTCAGAAATGGAGTTATTCTTGAGTTAAGTCTGTCCAAACCAGAAAGTTGCCCTGTTTCTCTTCCGGATTCCCTCTAGAAACAGAGAATCACCAGTCCATTCTAGGTTTTAGCCTCAGCTCTGAAATAACTTGCTGTCTGAACCTGGGCAAGCCACTTCCCCTTTTTAACTCCTGAATTCCTTGTATGTAAAGTGGGTATACAGGACTGGATGATTTCTAAAATTCAACCTTAATGTTGTCATTATTTTTTCTACAATTCTAATGTTTAATACTTACCTATGGCTATGAATTTACACAATTCTGTAAAATAAATCAAAAGAAGTCAGAAACCCAACTTTATTTCCCAATGAACCCTAAAGTTGGAAAGGCTTTAACTTCAAAGACATTTTACGAGAAGCAAACAATATCTTATCCCCTTTCCATGCTGGTCACAGTCTGACTGAAATAACTGGAGGGAATATTTTTTAAAGAATAAAACAGTTACCAAGACTAAACCAAGAAAGGGTACCATTGACAATCTTTAAGTAATCCTTCGAATGTAAAAGTCAAATGGTACTGGATTGGTACCAATGAGCAGAGAAGATGAAACCTCATCCCAAGACAGTAAAGCAAAGTATAGTTTTTCTAAAAAGAGGCACAAGTGAAAATTTAATCAGGAGAAAACAACACCAAGGCAGCAACTGGGCCCAGGAGCATTTATCAGCTTATTTCATTTAATAAACTGCATTCAAAACACCTGAACCAAGGGGATTCCACTCCCTCTCAGAAATAAAAAGAGCAACTGGCAACAGCAGCTTTGCTTCCTACACAGCTGTTCTCAAATTGAGTGTGTATCAGAATAAGCTGGAGAACTTGTTAAAACGTGTGTTTCTGGACTTTATCCTCCCCCTGACACCCCACCAAATTTCTTATTCTGTATTCTGGGGTGGGATCTGAGGATTTGCTTTTCTGTTAAGATTTCAAGCGATGCTTGAATACTGTTGTCCGGACCTCACTTTAAGAACCACTGCCCTAGAAAAAAGCTCCAAATCTTATCTTTTGAAAAGTACTCACTTAGGGCCTTCCCTGGTGCCTCAGTGGTAAAGAATTCTCCTGCCAGTGCAGGAGACACAGGTTCCATCCCTGGTCCAGGAAGACCCCACCTACTGCAGAGCAACTAAGCATGTGCACCACAACTGCTGACCCTGTGCTGTAGAGCCCTAGAGCTGCAACTACCGAGCCCACGCGCCACAGCTTCTGAAGCCTGCATGCCCTAGAGTCTGCGCTCCACAAGAGAAACCGTCCCAATGAGAAGCCTGAGCACCACAACGAAAGAGCAGCCCCTGCTTGCCACAACTAGAGAAAACCTCCCGCAGCCACGAAGAACCATCACAGCCAAAAATAATAATAATTTAAAGTATTCAATCAATATAGGATTCATTTTTGGGAAGGGGTACATTTCTAATGTTAGTGTTAAAACATACTACCAAAATAGCTCAGAGACTGTACTAACACAATTAATAAAGGAAGGGAGAATAAAGGCAAACTATTTCTATTCAGGAAAAATAATCATTAAAACCACACTCCCAGTAAATCTCACCTTACTTTGGAGATTGTGGGTAGTCATTGTAAATCTACCTGCCTGATCTTTCAAGAAAATTAGAGATGCCAAGGTAATAGTTCAAGGAAAAATGGGCACAATAAAGGACAGAAATGGTATGGACCTAAAAGCAGCAGAAGATGTTAAGAAGAAGTGGCAAGAATACACAGAAGAACTATACAAAAAAGATCTTCATGACCCAGATAATCACGATGGTGTGATCACTCACCTAGAGCCAGACATCCTAGAGTACAAAGTCAAGTGGGCCTTAGGAAGCATCACTACAAACTAAGGTAATGGAGGTGATGGAATTGCAGTTGAGCTATTTCAAATCCTAAAAGGCTACTGTTAAAGTGCTGCATTCAATATGCCAGCAAATCTGGAAAACTCAGCAGTGGCCACAGGACTGGAAAAGGTCAGTTTTCATTCCAATCCCAAAGAAAGGCAATGCCAAAGAATGTTCAAATTACTGCACAATTGCACTCATCTCACACACTAGCAAAGTAATGCTCAAAATTCTCTAAGCAAGGCTTCAACAGTGTGTGAACCGAGAACTTCCAGATGTTCAAGCTGGATTTAGAAAGGCAGAAGAACCAGAGATCAAATTGCCAACATCTGTTGGATCATAGAAAAAGCAAGAGAGTTTGAGAAAAGCATCTATTTCTGCTTTATTGACTATGCCAAAGCCTTTGACTACCTGGATCACAACAAACTGTAAAATTCTTAAAAAGACTGGAATACCAGACCACCTGACCTGCCTCCTGAGAAATCTATATGCAGGTCAAGAAGCAACAATTAGAACCGGACGTGGAATAATGGACTGGTTCAAAATTGGGAAAGGAGTATGTCAAGGCTATATATTGTCACCCTGCTTATTTAACTTATATGCAGAGTACATCATGCGAAATGCTGGGCTGGAAGAAGCACAAGCTGGAATCAAGATTACTGGGAGAAATATCAATAACCTCAGATATGCAGATGACACCATCCTTATGGTAGAAAGTGAAGAGGAACTGAGGAGCCTTTTGATGAAAGTGAAAGAGGAGAGTGAAAAAACTGGCTTAAAACTCAACACTCAAAAAACTAAGATCATGGCATCTGGTCCCATCACTTCATGGCAAATAGATGGAAAAACAATGGAAACAGTGACAGACTTTATTTTCTTGGCCTCTAAAATACCTGCAGATGGTGACTGCAGCCATGAAATAAAAAGATGCTTACTCCTTGGAAGAAAAGCTATGACCAACCTAGACAGCATAGTAAAAAGCAGAGACATTACTTTGCCAACAAAGGTCCATCTAGTCAAAGCTATGGTTTTTCCAATAGTCACGTATGGATGCGAGTTGGATTATAAAGAAAGCTGAGTGCCGAAGAATTGATGCTTTTGAACTGTGGTGTTGGAGAAGACTCTTGAGAGTCCCTTGGACTGCAAGGAAATAAAACCGGTAAATCCTAAAGGAAATCAGTCCTGAGTGTTCACTGAAAGGACTGATACTGAAACTGAAACTCCAATACTTTGGCCACCTGATGGGAAGAGCTGACTCACTAGAAAAGACCCTGATGCTGGGAAAGAGTGAAGGCAAGAGGAGAAGGGGATGACAGAGGATGAGATGGTTGGGTGGCATCACCGACTGGATAGACATGAGTTTGGGTAAACTCCAGGAGTTGGTGATAGACGGGGAAGCCTGGCGCATTGTAGTCCATGGGGTTGCAAAGACTCAGACACGACTGAGCAACTGAACTGAACTGAACTGATCCTTGAACCCATATGCTATAAGAGCTGCCCATCAATTCTCTAAACACACTTGTACAGAATCAAGTCAGTCATTCCTTTCAAAGTTTATTGATAGATTTATCTCAAGCCTTTTACTTGTAGATCTGAATGGACAACTAATGATAGCCAGACATCTGGGGGGCAGGGAGCCGGGGGAAGCACCAAAGAAAAGGATCAAGATCAACAAAAAGGAACACCATAATCAAAGAAAGGAGAAAAAGGAAAACTGAGATAAACAAATAATTCAGAGAAGAAAGACAACTTTAAAAATTCTTATCACTGTCCTCATAGATATTTTAAAAGATATGGCATTCATAAAAGAGCAAACTCTGATATGTCAAAATAAAAACAAAATGTAAGAGTTTGTATACATTAAAACCATTATTACCCCAGAAAAAAATTGTATTTAATTAATTTATTTCAATTGGAGGCTAATTACTTCACAGTTTTGTTGTGATTTTTGCCATATATTGACATGAATCAGCCATGGGTGTGCATGTGTCCCCCTGTCCCAAATCCCCCTCCCATGTCCCTCCCCATCCCATCCCTCTGGGTTGTCCCAGTCCACCAGCTTTAATGTCCTTTTTCATGCATTGAACTTGGACTGGCCATCTATTTCACATATAAAATTTTTTTTTAATCAATGGGTAGTATGAAACCACTCAATCCATCTAAAAAATGAAGTCAAGGAAATCTTCATTGACATATAGAAGACAAAAAGATGGAAGTTATTAATATGAGAAAAGAGTTAAGATAATGAAGGCTAGATTAAGGATGTCTAACAAGTATTTAAAATGAGTTACAGAATTCAAGAATAGACACAATGAAAGAAAAATATACAAGAAAACTCCTCTAAACTAAAAACAAACTCCTTTGGTGAAAGGAGTCACCAAATGCCAACTAATGGGTAAAAATACATAAGTATACATAGCTTCTTTACATTTCAGAAAGCCTAAACGAAAGAGGAGGGGGGAAGGAAAAATGTTACTGACAGAAGAAAAGATTCAGAGCACCAGGTGCAAAAAAGGTTTTGTGTCCTTTTACATCCTAAGCAGAAGTATAATTTTTTCACCTATATATGTTTTAAAGACCAAAACCCAAACTCAATATCATGAATAGATCAATTTTCTTCAAAGTATTCAACAGATTAAATGCAATACCAATAAAAAACACAAATGGTTGCATAAGCCTATATCCGAGTTTTGCCAGAGCTGCTCCAAGTCTTAGCTCAAAAACTGCTAACCTCACCTTTAACAGGAGTCAAGCTAAATTTTTTAAGTTAAAGGTTCCAAAAATAAGAAAAGAAGCTGAAAATAAACAAGAAATGCTGGAACAAGCTGGGACCAAGATGGAGATGAATCTGACCTCCAACAGACCCTGAGTCTCATTATATGTTGATCTAATATTAGCATATTAAATTATACACCTGCCAGCAGCCATGACCAGACATTAAGGACCAAAAAAGGATAAAAAGGGCATGGCATCCCACTTCCCTGGAAAAGCAAGCCCCTTCCCCAGTAGATTAATGCATTCACTGCCCCATCATTAGCCTCACTCCTCCTCCCTTGGTCTTTACCCTTTAAAATTAAATCTCCCCCCGGGTAGGAGAGAAGTTGATCTGTGAATTTAGTTCCCATTTCTCCATTCTTTGGCCACTGAGTAAAACTTGTGCTGTGTTGATTGCAGCTTTGGCTATGTTAATGGCTGCTTGAAACTGAACAGAGAAAGAACTCACCCCTTACCCCCAAACCAAGACAGAGGGCCTCATCAAGGGCTATGGCCTGAGTAGGGTCTACATGACTTAATTTGGTAACAGTATGTGTATATCTGTGGAATTTTAAATTCTGATAATAAAATGCATTAATATAACAATATTATTATGTTAATATATTGGGAATTTCCCAGCAGCCCAGTGGTTAAGACTCTGTGCTTCCACTGCTGGGGCTAGATTTCGATTCCCAATTTGGGAACTAAGATCCTGTAAGATGGTGTGCCCAAAGTACATATTATATATATATATATTACTGTATGTATATCAATATGTACAGTAAATAATACTAAATAATTATAGGGGATCAGATATGCCACCCCAAAATATGTGTATTTGGCATAAGGATTAATTTAGGCTCATCATTTTTAAGAAACTGTAGATACAGCAGAAGCTCTGAAAATTGAGTAGACGCTACTGATTTTAAAGAAACAGTTAAACTTACAAGGCGCTACTGTTTTTAAAGAAACAGTTAAACTTACAAGGGCAGCCTCTACTTGTAAGGATGTCTCCCTCACTGTACCAGGAAGAAGAAGGCATCTAAATCTCTAGAAACTATTATCAATTCAGAAACCAATCACCTAAATCTGCATAACAACCATATTCATCTACTGTGATTTTCTTGTTCAGTTCAGTTGCTCAGTCGCTTCTGACTCTTTGCGACCCCATGGACTGCAGCACGCCAGGCCTCCCTGTCCATCACCAACTCCTGGAGTTTACCCAAACTCATGTCCATTGAGTCGGTGATGCCATCCAACAATCTCATCCTCTGTCATCCCCTTCTCCTCCTGCCTTCAATCTTTCCCAGCATCAGGGTCTTTTCAAATGAGTCAGTTCTTCACATCAGGTGGTCAAAGTATTTTCTTGTTACCCTCCCTTAACTGACTCCCCACTCCCAACACCTTCTTTTGTCTTTGACTAAAACTGGTATTTAAGATGATGACATGGGCCATTTGGGAGAGTTACTCAGTTTTCCTGGGTCACTCCCATGTATACCTATGTCATTAAACTTGTTTTTCTCTTGTTAATTTGTCTTATAGTAACTTAATTATTATAGACTAGCCAAAGAACCCAGAAATGTAAAGAAAAAAATTTTTCCTCCCCAACAATTGATGTAGTTAGCAAGATAAACTTCCCTGGCTGGACTCAGCTGCCTCTAAGGCTAATGTAGCTAAGAAATCCTGGGACCTCTGACAAAAAGCCCTTTACCTGCAGGGTCTGAAGGAAAGTAAGAACAGTGACAGCCTTTTTCTGATTCTAAATTTAGATTAGCTGGAGGAAATATTTGTGGAACTAATTTCTCAGATATAGCAACTTCGGTAAAAATGTGTTATGAGCACTCTTGTTTTCTATTGATTCCTTTCCTCCCATAGATGGTCATTCATGGTTTTGTCTCAGTTGTCCATGTTCTGAGAGTTTGGCTTTAGAACCAGTGAGAATAGTCTCTCCAGCAACTGGCAGATGTATGTACTGACATGAATCTGGAAACAAAAATGAGTAGGCTGTGGGACCAATAAACTGGTTGGTTAGAAGCACAGGTAACAACCTGGGCTTATGACTGGTATCTTGGAATTCTGTTTGTGCTACAGTCAAACGAAGGCTGACTACAAATGAAGGCTCTCAGGAGACTTCATCAAAGGGGGCCCCAGTCCTTTAGAGGACTTTTTTGTGTCAATGTTCATAGTCTCTTCAGTGCTGAAAAAGTTTCATTCCAGTAGGGCTTGCCCAGTGTCACACTGGTGGGTCTATACCTGGAGGTGTCTCCCATTCTCACAGGAAACTGGAGAGACTGCTTGCTCTATACCATTCATATGGCCTGTGACAACAGTTCTTGCTTTCTTAGGCTAACTCTGATAAAATTTCTGGATCTTTTGAGGGCTGCATATTTTGCATTCCCCTTTGAGGATGCTCCTTGCCTCCACGATTAAGCCATGAAAAAAGTTATTGGTTTGAGTCACTATCAAGGTTAATATCAAGGAATATTAAGTTAATATCAAGGTCACTATCAAGGAAAAACAGTGGGAACAGTGGCAGACTTTATTTTCGGGGGCTCCAAAATCACTGCAGATGGTAACTGAAGCCATGAAATAAAAAGATGCTTACTCCTTGGAAGAAAAGTTGTGACCAACCAAGACAGCATAGTAAAAAGCAGAGACATTACTTTGCCAACAAAGGTCCATCTAGTCAAGACTATGGCTTTTCCAGTAGTCATGTATGGATGTGAGAGTTGGACTATAAAGAAAGCTGAGCACCGAAGAACTGGAGAAGACTCTTGAGAGTCCCTTGGACTGCAAGGAGATCCAACCAGTCTATCCTAAAGGAGATGAGTCCTGAGTGTTCATTGGAAGGACTGATATTGAAGCTGAAACTCCAATACTTTGGCCAACTGATGCGAAGAACTGACTCATTTGAAAAGACGCTGATGCTGGGAAAGATTGAGGACAGGAGGAGAACAGGACGACAGAGATGAGATGGTTGGATGGCATCATAGACTCAGTGGACATGAATTTGAGTGGACTCTGGGAGTTGGCGATGGACAGGGAGGCCTGGCATGCTGCAGTTCATGGGGTCGCAAAGAGTCGGACATGACTGAGCAACTGAACTGAACAAGGTTAATATAAAATCCTTCTTAATCACCAAATGATGAATCCTTTAAATTGGCTATATTTAGATTCCTCACCTTGGACCTGAACAGCACGTGTGTGCGTGCTCAGTCTTGTCCTACTCTGCAACGCTATGGACTGTAGCCTATCAGGCTCCTCCATCCATGGAATTTTCCAGGCAAGAATACTGGAGTGGGTTGCCATTTCCTCCTCCAGGGTACTTCCTGGCACAGGGATTGAACCTGTGTCTCCTGCACTACAGACAGATTCTTTACCACTGAGCCATCAGGGAAGCCCTACATTGGCTGTATTTAAAAGAAAAAAAATTTTTTCTTAGGAGAGCTCTCATCCTAAACAATTGTCACATTAATACCTATGGAAAGACCAACTTAAGGACACGAAGATGCATAAAAGTCTTAGGGATCCCCTTAATAAGATTTTTTTAAAAATTAGATTTAGAACAGAAAATAATGTCTACATCCAACATAAATTTCCCCTCAAAATCCAGTCCCATCAGCTCAGCAAATTTCTTAAAATATTCAAACTCCTCTAACTTCCCCAGAAAAATCTCTTAAACATTCAACTGCCTGTTTTGACTTCCCTCTCTTTACAAGACTTACAGAGAGCATTCCACCCTAACTTTAAGGCCCAGAGTATACCAGGTTACTCATGTAAATACAGAAAGCCAGGAAATGAATTTAGTAGAAACGCTCAAGATACGTAATAGGGATGCTTTGCTGTCCCTTACAATTCTTCCTCCTTTCCAGGGCTCCCTAATCTAATTACCTAATTACAAAATATAGGTTTATCCATGCTGGCTTCCTCTTACAGAAAAACTAAAGATATCTGAGTGTATTAGTTAACTCATTTGGTGCCATGCTGAGAAATTTTCTATGAAAAATCATGTTTCTAGAAATTTCAAAAAGTATTTATAAATTTTCTGACATACAAAACACTAATGTAAAAGACAGTTCACAACTACTTACTTTTTCAGTTTTCACTAGAAATTAATGGTTTTAAGGGTTACAGGTTAAAGGATGAAATGGTTAGACAGTATTCACTAACACAATGGCCATGAATTTGACCAAACTCCAGGAGATAGTGGAGGACAGGGGAGCCTGGCATGCTGCAGTCCATGGGGTTGCAAAGAATCAGACACAATTGAGCAACTGAAGAACACGAAAGGGCTAAAAAAAAAATCTAATATATGTGATTAAAGCTACTAGAAATAATAAAGGGAACATTTCCATATGACAGGAAAATAGGATGTACGCTTTGGGTAAAAGAAGATTTATGAGAAAATCTTTGGAAAGCAATTTTATGTGTGGTCAAAACTAAGTTTGTAATGAATTTAATTAAGCAAATGAGATTTAATATTAAAATTAAGCTGGTACAAAATGTAAATTTGGTTTTCTGTTAAAAGGATAAAGTTTTCTTTCACTATTTGTCTGCTCTTGATAAGAGATTGCAAAATGCTTCACTTTACCTTTTAAAATAATCTGCCTAAAAAAAGCAAGGGTTCTCTGTTTTCTCAAAATAATTTCCTGTGTTCAGAAAACCGAACCTTCTCTGTATTAAAAGAGATAAGGTGTTTTGTTTTGGTTTTTTTTTGCAACTATTTAGCTGTATTTTTTTAAACTATTTAGCCTTTAATACCTTCTGTTGTCAATTTGATTAAAAGGATAACTAAGCATTATTTCACAGTGAACTATGATCCTATTTGACCAAGTGTTTTAAAATCTTTTTCTTATTTTGACGAACTTCCCAAAGTCAAATTCTAAATGAAGTGTGGTTTGTTTTTGTTTTTTACCTCAAACTAATTTTGAAATTCTCCAGAGGGCCCTGGAATATTTTAAAAGATTTGTTCTCTCTCCTTATAAAAAGGAAAATGTGACAGGAGTTAGGCTTATTTGATATGTTAAATTACATGGGTTTGTTTTAGTCGTTAAGTCATGTCCGACTCTTTTACAACCCCATGGACTCTAGCCTGCCAGGCTCCTCTGTCCATGGGATTTTCCAGGCAAGAACACTGGAGTGGGTTGCCACTTCCTTCTCCAGGGGATCTTCCTGACCCAGGGATTGAACCCTTGGCTCCTGTGTGTCTCCTGCATTGCAGGCAGATTCTTTACCACTGAGCCACGAGGAAGAGTTGTCAAATAAGCAACAATACTATCTTCTTTATGTTGTGTATATACTATAAGTATTCCAGAAATTGAAATCCCTAGAAATCTGATATGTCCCATATAATGTTATCAGTCATAACTCAAGTTATCTTAAAATGTTACATATTATAGAAATAACTCACTCCTTGTCATTTCCATCATAATAAATTCTCATCAGATATTTAACAATGAGCATTTTTTAGTCTTTTTTCATTTACAGAGAATTATTGTTTTACTCTGATGCTTTTACAAGAGCATACTGCAAAAGTGCTTCACCCTCAAAGAGATTCAAGGAAAACACTTTTGACAAGTATAGCTTTCTGGTAAGTTTAACATCAAACAACTGAACTGGGTAAGAATTTCCAGAACTACTGGGAGAATGATACAAGCAGAATAAATATTAATAAAATAGGGCTAAATGAGCTGAGAATTATGATTATAAACTTTCATGACTTCTTACCTGAAATATTGCTGATTTTTTTTAATGTTTTGTTTTTTCAGATTTAAGGAAACCTTTTTCTCTTAAGCCACCTCTGACCTACAGCAATTTGGTAAAATATATCTTTGTGAAAAAAAGATGAAACATTTCTCCCTACCTGATTGCCCCTCTGAACTCAGAGTCTAAGTGAGTATTCTTATTTTCATGGCAATATAGTTATTTGCCTAAGTTCACTAGCAATTTGTTTTCCTTGTAACAGGACACAATTGGAAACACTGCATACATTAATTACCAAGGCTTTGAGTGGAATATCATATTTGAAAGAGGCATGCATAGACTCACATATGACGAGACGGCTTTAAGTAGCCAAGGTTGACTTTATACAGTCAATAAAGCCCCTTGGAAAAGGAGCCTGGTACCTTGCTAACAGGGTCTCCAGCAGCCTTACTAGATGAATAAGAAAGGTCAATTCCTGGCAAGTGCAGGAACCACCAGATATCTGGGGGACTTAGAGAAGGGAGGAATTAACTCAAATCTATAGATGCTGCTGCCAAGTCTGATGATAATTCTTTGTTTTGTCTTCCTAGCTTTGAGACTTTTAAAAGTCCAATCTGAAATTCCTTATGAAAAGTTACAGCAAAATAGACTTTTTAAAAGCCTACATGGTCCATGACTGGTCTTGCTGTACTTAAACAAATGATCCAGCAAAGTTTGCTGAGACTAGACTTATTTTGCAAACAAATTAGTCTCAATTTCATTATCTTAGGTGAGAACAATGGCGACTTTAGAGAAAAAAAAAATATGCTCCAGTAACACATATTTGTGAATATTAGATTCTAGTTGTTTGTCTTTGAAGGTTTGTGTTTTCTGCCTATAAATTGGACTGATGCTAAAGTATAGTTTCCTCCAATGTCTAGTCACAACTCTCTAAATTAACATTTCCAATTTTCCCCATCTTTTTGACTTAGAATCATTGAGAACTAAATCTACCCTTTTTCTTTAAACCCTGCAAACTGAGTGAAGTAAGTCAGAGAAAGACAGATATCACATGATATTCGTTACATGTAGAATCTAAAAGATGACACAAAAGAACATATCTATGAAACAGAAAGATTCAGATATAGAGAACAAACTTATGGCTACCAAAGGGCAAAGGAGGTGAGAGAGGGATAAAATCAAAGTTTAGGATTAGCAGACACAAACTACATATAAAATAGATAAACAACAAGGTACTACTATATACTACAGGAAACTATTGACAAAATGCTATAAAAAGCCCATAATGTAAAAGTATATACAAACACACATATATATATGTATATATATCTGAATCACTGTGCTATACACCAGACACTGACACAACATTGGAAATCAACTATACTTCAATAAAAAAAAAAGAGACACAAGGAAAGTGGGACAATGGAAGAATATATGTGCATCTTATATAAAGAATTAATACAGAACACATGTGCATCTTATATAAAGAAAATATACAGCACTCCTACAAATCAATACAAAAGCTCATGAACAGGCATTTCACAGAAAAGGACACAAATTTTGAATCAACATAGGAAAAGATTCTTAACTCCAGTAGGGATCAGGGAAATGTGAATTAAAATCATGATGAGATACTATTTTAAACCTTCAAAATAAGCAAAACTTTAGAACTCTGATAATTCCACATGGTGGCAATCATGCAGAAGAACAGGAACTTTCACTTACTGCAATGGAAATGTAAATTTAAAGAACCACTTTAGAAAACAATTTACTATTATCTTTTAAAATTGGAAACTTGCTCACCCTTGACCTAACAATTTTATGTATATACTCTAGAGAAACTTTGCAGAGGCATACAGAGAGATAAGTTGAAATATCTTCATGGTAATATTGTAATAGCAGAAAAACAGAAACAACCACAATGTCTAGTGGTTAAAGAATAGATATGCAATATTCTTGTAAATATAATTTATCAGTAAAATTGAGTTTGCTACAAATCACAAATGAAAGTATCTTAGAAGCTTTGACTGAAACTGTTAGAAAATTTGCAAATGAAACAATGAATTTGTAGAAAACAGCATATAACATGGCACATTTAAAAAATGACAGGATCCCCTAAGATCAGGAACCAGAGAAATATGCCCATTTTTGCATTTTTACTCAATATATTATTGGAAATTCTAAATAGAACAATTTGGCAAGGAAGATAAATAAAAGGCACCCAAATTAGAAAGAAGAGGTCAAATCATCTCTGTTCACAGACAACATGATCTAATGTGTAAAAACTCTAAATATTTCACACAAAAAAGTTACAGCTAACAAACTCAAAGTTTCTGAACACAGAGTCAACATGAAAAAAATTGTTATATTTCTATATCCAAAAAAAGAAATTAAGGAATTACTTCCATTTACAGTAGCATCAAAAAGAATAAAATATTTGGAAATAAATTTAACCAAGGAGGTAAAAGATTTATAAAATGAAAACTACAAAACACTGCTGAAACAAATGAAAGAAGGCATAAGTAAAAAAAAAAAAAACTGCCCACATTTATTTAATATTGCTAAAATGACAATTCTATCCAAAAGTGATCTAAAGATTCAATACAATCTCTATGAATATCATAATGATGCTTTTCATAGAAATAGAGAAGGCTATCCTAAAATTCATGGAATTTCATGGGACCCAGAAAAAACAAAACCATCTTGAAAAAGAATAAAACATTGGAGGACTCACACTTCCTGATTTCAAAACTTATTATACAAAGGTATAGTAATTAAACCAATACAGTACAGGCCCAAGGGCAAATGTATAAACAAATGGATTAGAATAGAAAGCCTAGAAATAAACCCCCACATATCGGATCAATTGATTTTTTAAACAAAGATACCAAGATCATTTGATGGGGAAAAGAGTCATTCAACAAATAAAGCTGGGGAAACTAAATATCCACTTGCAAAAGTATAAATTTGGATCCTTACCTTGCACTACATACAAAAATTAACTCAAAATGAACCAAAGACCTAAATTTAAGAGCTAAAATAGTAAAATCCATGAAAAAAGATAGGAGAAGTTCTTCAGAGCATTGAATTTTGGAGTTATTTCTAGGACATAATAGTCAACAAAAGAAAAAAACAGGTAAGTTAGATTTCATCAAAATTTAAATCCTTTATACATCAAAAAATACTACCAAGACAGGCGAAAATATGGACAGATCTTATACCTGATAAGAGATTAATATCCAGAAAACAAAGAACTATAAAAAAAATAACAAGATAATTCAAAAATGTGCAAAGGACTTTAATAGACATTACTCAGAGATAATACAAATGGTCAACAACAAACAAGCACATGAAAATATAGTCCACATCACTAATCATTAGGGAATTGCAGATGACATAATACTATTCATAGAAAATCCTAAAAACACTACCAGAAATCTACTAGAGTTCATTAAGTAAAAGTGTCAGTCACTCAGCTGTGACTCTTTACAACCCCACAGACTTAGCCTGCCAGGCTCCTCTGTCCATGGAGTTCTCCAGGCAAGAATACTGGAGTGGGTAGCCATTTCCTTCTCCAGGGTTTCTTCCTGACCCAGGAATTGAACCCAGGTCTTCCGCATTGCGGGCAGATTCTTTACTGTCTGAGCCACCAGGGAAGCTCAGAGTTCATTAATGAGTTCAGTTAAAGTTGCAGGATACAAAATTATTTTTTTTCTTTCTTTTTTTTCATTTATTTTTATTAGTTGGAGGCTAATTACTTTACAATATTGTAGTGGGTTTTGTCATACACTGACATGAATCAGCCAATATAAAGAAATATCTTACATTTCTATACACTAACAACAAAAGATCATTAACAGAAATTAAGAAATAATCCCATTTACTTTTGCATCAAAAAGAATAAAATATCTAGAAATAAACCTACTTAAGGAGTCAAAAGAATTGTATTCCAAAAATTATAACACACTGATGAAAGAAACTGAAGATGACACAAACAGATGGAAAGATATACCGTGTTCTTGGATTAGAAGAATCAATACTGTCAAAGTTTCTATACTACCCAAAGCAATCTATAGATGCAATGAAATCCCAACCTAATTACCAATGGCATTTATCACAAAACCAAAACAAAAATGTTTAAATTTGTATGGAAACACAAAAGAGCCCAAGTAGCCAAAGCAATCTTGAAAAAGGAAAACAGAGCTGGGGGAATCAGGCTGCTTGACTTCAGACTACATTACAAAGCTACAGTGCTACAATCAAAACAGTATGGTACTGACACAAAGCAGAAATATCGCTCAATGGGACAGGATTGAAAGCCCTGAAATAAATTCATGTGCCTATGGTCAATTAATCTATGACAAAGAAGGCAAAAATATAAATGAGGAAAAGACAGTCTCTTCAATAAGTGGTGCTGGGAAAACTGGACAGCTACATGTAAAAGAAGGAAAAGAGCACGTTCTATAACACCACACACAAAAATAAACTCAAAATGGATTAACAACATAAATGTAAGAGCTATAATATCTTAGAGGAAAACACAGGTAGAACACTCTTTGGCACAAATGGCAGCAATATTTTTTTGTATCTACCTCCTAGAATAAGGAAAGAAATATTTTTGAAGTGACCTATTTAAACTTAAGCAAAACTTAAAGCAAAAACAATACCCAATTGTGGATGGGACTGGTGATAGAAGCAAGGTCCAATGCTGTAAAGAGCAATATTGCATAGGAACCTGGAATGTTAGGTCCATGAATCAAGGCAAATTGGAACTTGTCAAACAGGAGATGGCAAGAGTGAATGTCGACATTCTAGGAAGCAGCGAACTAAAATGGACTGGAATGGGTGAATTTAACTCAGATGACCATTATATCTACTACTGTGGGCAGGAATCCCTTCAAAGAAAGGGAGTAGCCATCATGGTCAACAAAAGGGTCTGAAATGCAGTACTTGGATGCAATCTCAAAAATGACAGAATGATCTCTGTTAGTTTCCAAGGCAAACCATTCAATATCACAGTAATCCAAGCCTATGCCCCAACCAGTAACACTAAAGAAGTTGAACTTGAACAGTTCTATGAAGACCTACAAGACCTTTTAGAACTAACACCCCAAAAATGTCCTTTTCATTATAGGGGACTGGAATGCAAAAGTAGGAAGTCAAGAAACACCTGGAGTAACAGGCAAATTTGGCCTTGGAGTACAGAATGAAGGAGGGCAAAGGCTAATAGAGTTTTGCCAAGAGAACACACTGGTCAGAGCAAACACCCTCTTCCAAAAACACAAGAGAAGACATGGACATCACCAGATGGTCAGCACCAAAATCAGATTGATTATATTCTTTGCAGCCAAAGATGGAGAAGCTCTATACAGTCAGCAAAAACAAGACCAGGGGCTGACTGTGGCTCAGATCATGAACTCCTTATTGCCAAATTCAGACTTAAATTTAAGAAAGTAGGGAAAACCACTAGACCATTCAGGTATGACCTAAATCAAATCCCTTATGACTATACAGTGGGAGTGAGAAATCAGATTTAAGGGACTAGATCTGATAGAGTGCCTGATGAACTATGGATGGAGGTTCATGACATTGTACAGGAGACAGGGATCAAGACCATCCCCATGGAGAAAAACGAAATGCAACAAACGGCAAAATGGCTGTGCGAGAGGTCTTACAAATAGCTTGTGAAAAGCCAAGGGAAGTGAAAAAGCAAAGGAGATAGAAAGGAAAGAATTATACTCATTTGAATTGCAGAGTCCAAAGATAGCCAGGAGAGAATTAAGAAAGCCTTCCTCAGCGATCAATGCAAAGAAATAGAGGAAACACTCGGTTCACGCTCTCTTCAAGAAATTAGAAGATAACCAAGGGAACATTTCATGCAAAGATGGAGTTCGGTAAAGACCAAAATGGTATGGACCTAACAGAAAGCCAGAAGATATTAAAAGAACGAGTCGGCAAGAATACACAGAAGAACTGGCTACCCAAAAAAGATCTTCATGCATCCAGATAACTCACGAGATGCACCCCATCATCCTCGCGGCCAACCAAACCCAAACACTGTGATCATCACCTAGAGCCAACATCTAGACGTTGCAAAGTCAAGTGGGCCTTTAGAAAGCATCGACTTACCGAATAAGCTAGTGGACGGTGGATGGGCATTCCAGTTGAGCTATTTCAAATCTGAAAGGATGATGCTGTAGAAAGTTGCTGCACTCAAATATGCCAGGCAATTAATGGAAAATTCACATAGCCACAGGGCCTGAAAAGGTCTGTTTTCATTTCATCCCTCAAGAAAGGCAATCCCCAAAGAAATGCTCAAACACTACTGCAAAAATTTGCCACTCATCTCACACGCCTAGTAACGTAATGCTCAAAATTTCTCCAAGTCCAGGCTTCAAGCAATCACCGTCAAACATGGAATTCCAAGATATTCCAAGCTGGTTCAGAAAAAAGACGAGGAACCAGAGATTCCAAAGCCAACCATCGATGGATCACCGAAAAAG